>NC_056623.2:71631340-71936840 GCF_002870075.4 Lactuca sativa | reverse complement strand
CACACACACTCCACTAACTTCTTAGCAAGGGTGAAAAGTGTAATTTCATGGGATTGCATCAATTCACTTTTCCTAAAGTAACTAAGATTTGGAAATTTAAAATATGTGTAGTTACTTTGTATTACTTATTATACTTTTAATGAGAGGATGAGGTTGCCCTATCCTACCCGTTCGGCTAACGACCCTCCACCGATCAAGCAAGCGGTGGGTGTGAGTGTACACCCATTAAGCGCCATTTTATAGGCCGCAACCTTATACCCACCTTATAGATCGGCTTCGTGAATGAGGCCTACTAACGGTAAGACTAGCATTTTAGTTATACATATATATATATATATATATATATATATATATATATATATATATATATATTAATCTTGTAATATTATATTAGTATAGGGTTGTATTTTAAACATTTTAAAATCTAGGGTTTGAAATTTAAATTGTCTAAATTAAAACCTTTAATCACAAAATATAAATTTCAAAGCTTGAGGACAAGTTTTAAACATTTAAAACATGGAGGATTAAATAACAAATAATTTTTATTAACAATTAATTTCCTAATTATCTATATTTGATTTATTCAAGATTTCTTGCAAGATAATTACCAAATTAATCAAAATAATTAATTAATTATCATATAAGGAAATTAAATATTTTATTAGTTGATAAATATCTTTAATTAGATCAAGATAATAGTCATATATATATATATATATATATATATATATATATATATATATATATATATATATATATATCAAAAAATCGGATTAGGATTGATCTAATATGATAAAGGTAAGTTTCCATAAGATAAGTATGGAAAAATCCCGAATCTGGCCTTTCCTGATGCTTGAACTCGTCGAGTTCCCAGCTGGACTCGTCGAGTTAGGCCAACTCGTCGAGTCCACCATGGGACTCGTCGAGTTTACGAATCAGAAACCCAAAATTCGAATTTTGCAAACAAGTTTCAAACAAATAAGCAACAATTTAATGAAAACCAAGCTAGGCTCTAATACCACTAATGGGTTTTAGCCATAAGAACTTTCCTATGTGCGCATGCAAAAACCCTAATGCTTGGATCTAGGCTTTCTAATTAAACATGCTTTGAATCCAAGACTTCTAATGACTATTTAGGTTTAATAACAATATTGAAACAGATCTAGAATCATACCTTTGAATTCCTTGTTGATCTTGTTGTCTTGGAGCTTCTAGAGTCACAATTGTCACTCCTCTAATGGCTTACAAACACCAAATAGCAAGGAGGATGATTTGGGAGAGAGGAGAAGGGAGGAATTCGGCCAGGGGTTCTCTACTTTAGATCAAGTGTCGATTTCCCTTTGCCATAGGGTCTATTTATACTTGTAGACTCCTTAAGGGTTACAGCTTAAACCCTAATTGGATAATCTTATCTTAAAGCCATCCAAATCCATTCCTTAGATAACCCCTTGGACGATTTGAAGCTATCCCAAGCTTCTAGAATCCGCCCAATACATATCTATATGGATTTACAGTCTAAAGTTTAACTATCAAACAATTGACAGATTATACCCTCTTATTTAATTAATCTCTTTAAGTCACCAAATTAATTCCAATTAATTCTATGACTTATATTAATCAAATAACAATATATTATTCTTTATATTATTCCCATAATATATTAATAATATTTATTCTCTCTTAATAAATCATCCTATCAAGTTGCAATGGTGAAGGCAACCCAAAAGGACCATGCACAACCGGGTCAAATACTTGCTTAATATAGTTGCAGCCTTAGAAACTATTCCAACAGTAGTTCCTATCAACATCATAATCTAAATAAAAAGTATTATTTATACGAGACATTAAATGCTTGCTTGTATTATCTATGATATATGTTATTTGTATAATTATGGTAATACTATTGAATTTGAAACCATAATGAAAATCGATTTGTCTTTAGTTATAAGTCTTGCCTTAGGTTAAGAATAAGACTTTTAAAGACTACATAGTTGAGATTAGGTTGGATATGGATTAGGTCTCCTGACTGGGGTAGGGTGTGTGAGATCAGAGTGGATTGTTTCTCCTCTTTATTAGATACCCAGAAATGGTGGGTCCAGATCAAACAACTAGCAAGTATGTGTAGGTTATCGACCAGAGTAGATGACAACACTTGACTATTCTAGGCGGTCTAGTAAATTACGTTCCTAGCATGGACTTATAACCTATAGATGTAGATAAAATGGGATAACATATTTATCAAATCTCTGAACATTGGTTGCCTTATATGACTTACACTAGCTAAGGACACCCCTAACAATGTAGTCAAATAGTTACTCCAACGATTCATCACATTGGGTGATTCCTCCCAATAAACGTTGCTTTAGGATTTGTGAGGATCGGTTAGGATGGGTAGTTGGTCTTAAGTCAGATTCTATATAAATTACCTAGTAACGTTGTTTGCAAGAATGATATTAATTATTATCATTAAACTATTATGGGTTTGAAAACCCTACGTATCTTACCAGATTTTCCTAAACCCGACGCACTTATTTTTATGAATCACAGGTAATGGAACCAAGGTTTCAATAGTCTAGTTAAGATGTTGAGTGGAATAAAGAGATGTGCCTAGTAGTTTCAAGACCTTTTAGTATTTACGTTGTAATTTATGTTCTGATATGAACAACGACATCCTCGAGGTTTTTAATAAAATGAAATAACTTTTGTTATCTCAAAATGTTTTGTTTAACTTGGGAAATTCCGCATCCAAATTTTATAAAGCGTAAAGAAAAATGTTGTAATTGGTTATATATAAATTAGGGATGTTGCAGTTGGTATCAGAGCATTAGTTTAAGAGAAATAAGAATTTAGGAAAATTCTAGACTTAAACTTAGAAGCTAATTATGATCAGACAGGTGTGTAATAGATTACTTTAGGATATGCCACACCCCGAAATCAAGAACGGCGGCAACGTTCTGGGGCGGAGGACGTCATGTACAGTATCACAACAATGAGAAGTAGTAAACAAGCAACAACATCATCCATTGCATTAATAATATAATTTTAATACAAGTGTGTTCTGACAAATTATGATAAACACTAAAGTATAAATCAAATGAAAGATGAGCCTTGAACGAGCACCATCTTCTCTAAACCTTGCATCGGTACCTGTCTACTATTGACCTGAGGATACAAGTTATTTTGAAAGCGAGTATCAGCTTAAAAGCTAGTGAGATCATAAGTATTTTAGTGTCTTAATTTGTATGTAAGTATTTGTACGAATGAAATGTAAGTATTTGTATGTATATGAAATGTAAGTGATGAAAATGTTTGAACATCCTAGAAAACCCTATGTTTCCTACTAAGAGTATCCTTCTATCACGGCATCTACTATATGTGTGTATATCTCTTGTAAGAGTGTGTATTTTCCCAAATCGGATTATCATTATCAGAATATAGTTTGTACATTAATGTTTAAGTGACATGATCACTAAATGTATGTAAGGGTAAATTAATGTAGTACTGTAGTGTTGTATTATAGGAACTACTGTTGTACTAACTACCTTAAACCGGATTTATATTAAGGTATTATGTGATTAATTGTACCATACTATCGACTATGAAACACGACAATGTAAGTCGTAAAAAGGTATAACATTTGGCACCCGCAGACCTGCAGGTCCGGATGTAGCTATCAGCAAGGTGTAGGATAGTCAATCTAGTATAGATCTATACACAAACTCACGCTCTCCCTCCAAGAGACTCTGGCGACAACTCGGGCCATGACATTGAAGGCATGCTCCGATACAGTGGATCACATTTATGTTAATGTATTCATGTATATGTAATGTATTGTTACTCGTTCTAGTATCGTTGTATATGTTCTCTTTCTAGTATAGTTGTATATGTTCTCCTTCTAGTATAGTTGTATATGTTCTTCTTCTAGTATAGTTGTATATGTTCTCATAGTAATGTAATGTATATGTTTTCATAGTAATAAGTATTGACTCATGAATGAACTGACTCATTGTATATTTCATTGTTCTAGCAATAGTATTAGTATTCTCCTGTGCTACCCCTATGGTAACTTACTAGTGATGTAACTGGTACGTATGAATATGGAAGTATACCCTTGCTACCCAAGGGTATTGAATGAACTGGAAGAACTTTTATGACTATATATGTACACATGATATACAACTAATATTTAAACGACCTTCGGACGGATACCCGATACCCCACCAGACCACATCTCAATGGCGAAAAGGAAATCAGGCGAGCAGGCCTTCCTAATCCTTTTAAACATTGCTTATATAACTATACATACATAGAAATGCAATTGATAATAAGTATAACGAAGCTTAAGTAAATGTATTTGATAAGTATAAGAATTTGTGAAACAGTTTGAAGCATAACAGTTTGATAAACAGTTTAAGGATAAAGAAACAGTTGTTTGAAACACAATTGTGAATGAGTTTGAAATGAAACATACAGTGTAGAATTAACAGTTTAATAAGGAGTCTTAAATATATAAAACGTTTATGAAAATCATGTGAAGAAAATTGTTTGGTGAAACAGCTAATGAGTAGTAAATCATTTGAATGCTGCTTATTAATCACATGCGATTGATTATAATAACTAGCATGATTCTACTTGTATCCCCCACCCCATAAAACATTTAAAAACATTTAAAACATTGATTAAGGGGTATGAACTCACCTGTAGCAAGTGGTTGGGATGAACGGACTGAAACAGGATGCTAGGTGTCAAGTGAAGTCTTAAACACACTCTATGATCCTAGTTAACATATAATATCACATATATATATATATATATATATATATATATATATATATATATATATATATATATATATCCAATTAGTCTTTAAACAACTAATAAACAAGTCAAGACACCCTAGGACATGCTAAACACTTTATATAAGTGTTATAAGTCTCAAGGATTGCATCTAAGTGTTGTAGGGAAGGGCTAGTGTGCTTGGGGTTCAAGGAACACTCCTTTAAGGAGTTTACAGTTTTGTGGTCAGTAGCAAAAGGGTTTATGGACGTAAACCCTTGGGTTTATGGTCGTAAACTCACCCTCTTTTTGACCATTTGTTGTTTGAAGCTTTCTAAGCCAATCCAGGCATTCCTACTTCATATTTAAGCCTTAGGAAGTGTTGTGTGGCATCAAAACACTCCTAAATGGAGTTTACGGTCTATGGACAATTTCTCCATGAGTTTACTACCGTAAACCCTCATGGACATACGTATTTTGGTGTTTTCAAGTCCTAAACACTTCAAGATAATAGCCTACGTTAGATTCTAGGCATTAGGAGTAAATATGGGACATTTAAACACCTTTTGGGTGTTTACGGTTTTGGGAGATCCCCAAACCATAAACACATAAAACTGATTGTTTTCTTGTTCTTTTATGTGATAAACACATCAAGAATGGATCTAGACAAGTCCCTAAGGCATTGTGAAGCATCTAGACACCCTTTGGCACTATACTTGGTGTTTACGGTTTTGGGAGCCTCCCAAAACCGTGAACACCTTGTTCTTGGTGATCTTGGGACTTTTCCTTGATATTAATATGTATAGAAAGCTTTAAATGACTCTAGGATAGAAGTACTTACTTTGTGGAAGCTTGAAATGAACTTAAAGTCCAAGAACACTAGTGTGTGTTCTTGGTGTTCTTGGTGTTTTGGAAATCTAATTAAAACATGAAATTTGATGGATTAAAGGATGTAAAATCACTAGATGTTGTGATATAACAACAAATCAAGCCAAGAAGTACTTACATTTTCGGGAAATCGGGCGAAAACCAGGATGATAGTTGAGAGTGTTTTGAGTTTACTCTTTAGGGTGAAAGTAACAAGTGAGGTACTTGGGAGAGTAAACTCATGCTTAAGGCATGAGTTTACGGTTTTTGAGGGAGTTTACGGCCCAAACATAAAAGTTTGGCCGTGAACTTCTAAGCTACGTGGTATTCGCGGTTTAGAAATTTTAAGACCCGAGTCAGCACATCTTTTCACCCGTTCGTTTAAAGATTAATTATTAAAATAATCAAATGAACTTTAAATTTTCTAAAAACCAATAAAAGTGAACTTGACTTATAATTTGAAATGATTGACTCTAGGGTTTTACCGGATGAAGATTTCGGGTTGTCACAGGATAGATGGCTTAGTTACGTTAGCATAATTTAGGAAGATGCCTTAACTGCTAATCATGTGCTAAGTATATATATATATATATATATATATATATATATATATATATATATATATATATATATATATATATATATATATAAGTAGAATATCTCTATCCTAAAACTTCTCACCTCTACGACTATATAACATCATGACGATCACTAGGAGTGGAAGAGTCGTCAATAACGAAGGAGGTCCAGCAGCTCAGATCGCCAAAGCAGTTGTGGCTCAAATCCTAATGAATGAAGCTCGGGAAATGATGCAAGACATGCTCGATCAACAGCGACATGAGTTTAGGGAGCTCTTGGCTCAAGAACTAGCTAATGTTATAAGAGGATCGCATGTGATCAATGAGTTGGTGGTTGTTGAAAAAGTTAACAACTGACCGATTCATTCTCATCCTAAGATGGTCCAGAAAAAAAAATGATGACTCAGAAAGTCATCAAGGACAAGAGAAACCAATTATCTAGAGAAATGATGAACCAAGAGGCTATTGCAAGTATAAGGACTTCACAAACTGCAAGCCATCATCATTAATTAGGAAGGAAGATATCATAGGAGTAATGGACTAGATCTTGGAGATCGAGATGATGTTTATCACATGTGGTTGCATTTGAAAACTAAAAACCACCTATGCTATGAGGCGGTTCAAAGGATCAACGCTTCGTTGGTGGAACACGTTAGGGAAGATTTTGAGCCCCAACAAGCCACCACACTTAACATGGGATAAATTTTGGGCTTATTTCAAGAGGAAGGTGTACTCAATTGAGAAGATACTGGAATTGAAGAATCAATTCTTGGCTTTGTCAAAGGGAAGCATGTCGGTGGACGAGTACACCGATTGTGGAAAATATTAAGGAAGCTCAGACAAGGGCTCTGGCAGAAGGTGATAAGAAGGAAGAACGTTTTGTGTTTGAAAAAGACAAACAAGGGTTGATGACGTTCAAGAATTGAATTTTGGTGCCAAATTTGGGTGGTATACAAGATCTACTTATGGAAGAATCTCATAAGTCCATGTATTCTATGCACCCAAGCAGCACCAAAATGTACTTGGACTTAAAACCCTATTACTGGTGGCCGACAATGAAGGTCGATGTGGCAACTTACGTAGTAGAGTGCATAACATGGGCAAGAGTAAAGGCAAAACATTAGAAGCCATACAGGGATTTGGAACCCTTACTGGCACCCATAAAGAAGTGGAATGATGTTACCATAGATTTTATAACGATGTTCACAAAGATAAAGAGAGGTCACGATATTACAAAGATTTTGCATTTCATAGCCACACGAGAGAATTAGTCTATGGAGAAGTTGGCTGAGACCTATGTAGAGGAAATCTTTTAAATACATGGAGTACCCTTATCTATCATTTCAGATAGGGATAGTCGATTTATTTCCAGATTCTTGAAGAGTTTGTAGGAAGCAATGGGCATGAAGTTGTGCTTAAGTATTGCCAATCATCCACAAACGTACGGAAAGAGTGAGAGAACTATCCAAAATTTGGAGGATATGTTGCGGGCATGTACCTTATAGTTTCCTGGTAGTTAGGATGACCACCTATCATTGGTTGAATTTACCTACAACGATAGTTACCACTCAAGCATCAAGATGCCTCCTGACGAAGCACTGTATGGAAGGAAGTGGGATACACCATCATGTTGGTTAAAAGCGGGAGACAAACACTTTGCAGGTCCTAATTCTAACATCCAGAATCTAGAAGGTCAATCATGGAAATTAATTCTTTTTAAGGGCTAACTCGTCGAGTTTGTGGAATAAAGTCGACGTGTTGGAAGCTTTTGGGGCGCATGTTCGTAAGGACCAACTCGTCGATTTGGTGAAGGAAACTCAACGAGTTGGACACTGTTTGAGAAACCCTAATTTTTGGGTTTTGCACACTATTTAAACTTGCAGCCTCCATAATACCTAACCCTAATCTCGAAACCCTAAATCCTTTTTGAGTGTTGTGAGCTCTTTGTGAATGTGTTTTGGTATGTTTGAAGCCCTTAGAAGAAAGATAAGCTTGGTGCAAGGAGGTGATTCAATTGGGAGCCTTCAAGATCTTGATTCTTTGCACAATTTACAGCACATTTCGGGTATAAAGATCTAACCTTGCTCAAAATTTGGTTAGCTCTCTTTATGGGTCAGTTTTGATGCTTTTAGCCATGTTTAGGTGGTTGGTGGGGTTGAAGGATGTCCCAAGTGCTATTATTCCAGATCTATAGTCCTCTTGATCTCTTTTGGTATAAAGGTGCCAAATTTATGGTCTTAAGGGCTCCATGCATTCATTGAGTCCATCTTTTAGCTTCTTTTGAGCATTTGAGCTTCTTCTATGTATACTTGAAGGTATAGTTGGAAACTTTACGTGGTATTTCACCTCCTAGGGCCAGATCTACAGTTTTGGTTATGCCTTTGGTGATTTAGTGCTTAATGATTAGGTCCTTACCCTTTTAAGCTTAAGGTTTGCTTTTGAAACCATTTTGGTGGTTCTTAGGGGTAAAGTTCGAAACTTTACCCTTCTTGAGGCTATTTCAGTTAAGATGTAAGTCATGAATCCCTTAGTTTTGTTAAGGAAGGCCTAATGGATTAAGATGTTGACATTCTGGTGAACTTGGCGAATTGGATCGATTTCTCTCGACTTTGCAGACTGATAGATAAACTCGGTGAGTTCATAGATGAACTCGGCGAGTTGAGTCAACTCAGATTATTGAATTTGACTTTGACTTTATTCTTTGGCCACGTTTGACCATTAAGGGGCTTCTAAGCATTTTGTTCTGAATTTAAGGATATCTTTTATGTTTAGGGGTTAAGTTGAGGCGATATTTGGAGCCGGGATTTGTTCGGCTACCTTTCTGTATTCGAGGTGATTTTCCTTACTGGGTTTTGCAAGTCGAAGGCACCAATATCGGCCTAGGTTTATGTTATGTTGTTAGTATGCTAGTTGTCTTTGTGACTCTTGCATGTGTTTGTGTTCATATGTTTTCCGGGCTAAGGCTTGATACCGGTCGGGGCCTATGGATATCTATATGCTATGTATCAACGTGATTATTGCATATGTATGTGTTATTTTGATATATGTTATTATATGTTGGGCGGGGCCCATTCTACCGAGCTCAGCTCGATGCTGGGCGAGGCCCAATGTCGGACAGGGTTCGAAGTCGGGCGCGACCCGATGACGGGCGAGGCGTACTATATGTTTATTGTATCTCTCTTGTATGGTATGTTGTATTTGGGGGAATCACTAAGCTTTGTGCTTACAATTTTTAGTTATGTTTCAGGTACTCCAGTTTTCAAATGAAAGAGCTCGGGATGTTCGCAACGCATACACCCATGTTTTCCGCAATATGTGATCTTTGGGAATGGACTCTGATAACTGTGTTATTTGAAATGATTTTTTTAATTTTTACAACAAATTTACAATAGTGGTTTGATTATAATAAAAAAAATTTAACTTCGATTTTTGGGCTGTTACAAGTTGGTATCAGAGCCTTGGTTTGAGGGATTCAAACATGTTATCAGGTGTGCTTGAACTCAAACTTGGGGTTTGGTGAAATTTTTATAAAATAAACATTTAACTAAAAAGGAACTTCTAATCAAAGAAAGGGGTGTGGTGCGTGCAATCAGCTGAGCTTAAGTAAGTGATTCATAAAATAACAATACATGTTTATTATGATATATGATATGATTATGAGAACTGCATTCTAGCTTAGGACTAAGGATCTACTTAGTATTATATGATAAGAGAGATTCCTTTTATGTGCATGATTTTATGAGCTTTAGTATTTCATGCTACTATGTATATCTGATAAGTAGATGGAATGGCTTGTAACGAGTATGTTTGTTATATTTTTCGTTGCTTAAATGTTGCTTGCTTTGTGCTTGGTGGGAGTCTTAGCAATGTGAGTTAGCTACTAAGTGAATATGCTAAGTCACATGTGACACAGACTGTATAATCTCATAGTGATGGACTTGACCTTATTGTGCAACTTTCTTTTGAGTCCTACCGTTCTATGATTGAATCTTTTACTCGAAGGATTATCTAATCTCTGTTGCATGTGACTATATTCATGAGGTATCTAGTTGACATTGATGGGAATCCTTCAGCAATTAAGGGAAGGGTGAGGTCAGGAACTTAGGAAAGCCAAGGATATGCTCTGGTTGGGCAGTGATGTGGTTTAGTGGGTTTTGAGGAAGTGACCTAGAGGATTCAGGAGGATTGCTGAGGGAAATACAGGTAGTTGTGGAAGGTAGTATTGGGCCCGTACTACTAAAAACACAAGATCCATACTCGAATTGGTAAGAGTCTTGGAGAATCTAAGAAGTTGATGGGATGAGGATTCTTGCGTATGTTTTGAATATTGGCTTTTCGTACTTCTGTTTGGAGATGATCTCGCAGGGAGGTGGTTCCGGTTTGGGTTCGGGTTTGGGCTCTGGCTCTGATGCTGGTATTGAGTCGATTAACGAGCAGATGTGAGAGTTCGTCTCATTGGAAATTACCCATGGTATTTTGGAGCAGACTCCTGTGATTTTTGGTTTGGTCAAGGATGGAATTTTGGAGCTATTGGATAGTCGTCTCAGGGCCTTTTGGGCCGAGGTCGTATCAGGACAGTTGGGGGCTCATCTGGAGCCCGAAGCTCGTGGATCCCCAGGATCCTTCGAGAAAGAGAATCCTATTGATAGCTTTTGTCATTTAGGATCGGAGGTGAGTTGAGCACCATGTCTTCAGGAGAGTCAACCACATGATTGGATTGTAACGAATGATTCATGAACCCTACGTAAGGAGTTACCCGACATCATTGGGCGTGTCACTAATAGAGTGGTCTCTAGGTTCGAGGGGCGGATCTCAGTTATTCAGTCGGTTGATGGGGTGGTGGGGTAACCCGAGACCAGGAGATTGTTTTAGATAAGCAGTTGGGAAAGAGGAAGCAAACTTTTGGATAGGCTCGACAATCTGAACAGGTGGACGCTACCATAGTTGGTGCTAGAGACTTGAAGTGTCGTGGTGATTACACAAAGGATGAAGGGACACATGAGAATGTGCACAACATATCTAAGTGCGGCAAGTGCGGATGGAAGGGTCATCACCGCCAACACTGCACATTGGAAGTAGAGTTATGTCATTGTTGTCATCAGGCTGGTCATATCAGGGCGAATTGCCCCCTGCTTAGTGGTTGGGTCAACTCATGTTTCATCATAGGTACCTCGGAAGGAAGAGGGATTTGAGGTTTCTTCAGACGACATTGCGGGTATGTTATCTTTTGCTATCTTCATGGTTTCTCTCAGTAATTATGTTGTTTTTGGAATCTTGGATCGGTGTGTATAAGTGTATCTCTGGTTCATTTCTCTACTTATGGTTGGGTTATACCTTCAAGAAATGTTATATTCCATTTGCATACCATGAATCATTAGTAGTTTAGTAAAGGGTTGTTTCTCATATAGCGGGTTTGGAGTGTTATGTGTTATCTTGGTGGTAGTCGGAATCGGTTTACCAGCATTATGCGAAAGGTTTATGGTTAGGATTTAGCAGGTTAGTTGTCCAGTATCTCCATGGTGGTGTGGTTTTAGCAATGGTGCTTGGGTTGGATTTTGGAGGCATCGAGGGAAGTGGTTTGTTGCTAAGGTTCTGGTTGGAGCATCTGTCCTTTGGACTTCAAGATTTTAGTGGGATGTCATTCTAAGTTTTTGTAATTATCAGTGTTGTGGAGATTCGGGAAGTGTTTAGTTGGTCTTCAGGGGATGTGCGGTCTTTTGAGTTGGCTAGTAAAGTATCACTAGCAAGGTTGAGCGTTGGTTGTCAACGGATCAATTGTTGGAATGTAAGCTGGATTGGGAGAATCCTTCAATTCTCGTGTGCTTTGAGAATTTGGTCAATTCAAAATGGGGAGGAGAATCGTCCAGGGATTCAGGAGTAGAAGAGTTTTCGAAACTAGGATGAGTTTCGCATCCCCGTCGGGGAGGAAGGCGACCCAAGTGGCTGTTTGGATTGAGGGTTGTATGAGTTGGAAGTTCGGTAAACATACTAACATTAAGATTTAATTATGTTGGTGCTTGATAGCAGGCTTTGGGGAACCAAGTTGGGGTTCCATGCATGGCTTGAGTTTAGGTTAGGCGTTTGGTCAAGTGTGCGCTCGACCCTGGGTGTGTTCAATTTGATAGATTAAAGATAAGGTATTAGGATGTGATAATGGTAAGTGGAAGTGTTGTAAGATTGTAGGGTGGCTCGTAGCATTAAACAGTCCTTGTTTAGTGATGAGATTGCGACAAACCTGTGTTTTGCTCGTGGTTTTCTTTAGACAGTTTAGGCCAGGGTGGGTCAGTTTGCAAGGCCGAAGCAGAGCCACAATATGTTTGGAAACAGGATATGGTAGGTCGTGGTAGACCAGGTATGAAGAAAGAATACAGTTGGTCCTATAGTGTTCAGTTTAGCTTCGGTTTAGTGTCGAGATGGGTTGGGTAGTTATTGCATGTGAGGCTTTTTGTCGGAAGTCACGAGGGGTGACTGTGTGTGAGTCTTCTGGGTTAGCAACCAGGCTGGAACCCGGTATTTCAGATGATTGGCAGGCAAATTGGGACCAGGGAGGTCTCGAAGAATTTTGGAAAGCAAACAGGAGGCAACATGATGTTTCGGGCAGTTTTAGTGTTTCGGGCAGTTTCAGTGTTTCGGGCTGTTTCAGTGTTTTCGGGCAGTTTCAGTGTTTTGGGAAGTTTAAGTATTTCAGGCAGTTTCAATGTTTCGGGCAGTATTAGTGATTTGGGTCTCGTGTGTGTGTGTGGAGTAACTGGTTGATTGGGAAATGCTAAGCCACTTGCAGTGGGATTAAATAATCTTAGAGTAATTTATTTGACCCTGTTGTGTAGCTCTCGTCTGAGTCTAACTGCTGCATCGATGACTCTTCTACTCGAAGGATTATCCTATCCTTGTGTTGAGTATAAGTGTTTTGCAGCTGTTTATGGTAAGTGATTTTGTTTCCCTATGAAGCAGCAATGTGATCGGGGTTGGAAGCATTTTTGTTGGAATGAAACTCTATAAAGTTGGCATGGTAATGGTTCGATGTGAGAAGTCTGACAGGGAGTCGGACCATTAAGACTTTAGGTTTCAGAATTCAGGTGAGGTAGGACTCGTTTTATTCAAGAGACTGGGGATTCGTTCTTCATCGGGCTGGAATAACTAATCTAAAGATGGTATCAGTAGATTTGGATAAGCCGTTATATGATCAGAGTTGGAAGTATTATGTTTGGTCGGTTATTCATTGAGATCTTGGTATGGAGTTGTCTCCACATGGGCAGTCTATCAGGGAATCAGGCCATCATAGATTTCAAGTCTCAAAAAGGTAGAAGTGGGTTGCAGGGGCTGAAGGTTTGGATGTTATCTTCGGGATAAAAGTTTTGTTTTGGATTTCGGTTTCCTTGGGAAGATTATTTTGTGTGCAGAATTTTCGATGATGATCATCAGGTGGGTTGTTTTGATATGAATGTTAAGAAGGAGCGATTTAGAGGACAAAATCTAATTTAAGTGGGGGAGAGTTGTAACATCCGAAATCTAGAAGGTCAATCATGGAAATTAATTATTTTTAGGGGACAACTCGTCGAGTTTGTGGAATAAAGTTGACGTGTTGGAAGCTTTTGGGGCACGTGTTTTTAAGGACCAACTCTTCGAGTTTGTGAAGGGAACTCGACGAGTTGGACATTGTTTGAGAAACCCTAATTTTTGGGTTTTGCACCCTATTTAAACAACTTAAGTCCCAGGTGTTGGCCTCATTTCCAGCCTCCATGGTCCCTAACCTTAATCTCGAAACCTTAAAGCCTTTTTGAGTGTTGTGGGCTCTTTGTGAGTGTGTTTTGGTGTGTTAGAAGCCCTTGAAAGAAAGAGAAGCTTGGTGCAAGGTGGTGATTCAAGTGGGAGCGTTCAAGATGTTGATTCCTTGCACCATTTCCAACACATTTCAGTTATAAAGTTCTAACCTTGCTCAAAATTTGTTTAGATCTCTTTTTGGGTTTTTTTTATGCTTTTAGCCATGTTTGGGTCGTTGGTGGGGTTCATCTATGTATACTTGAAGGTAAAGTTGGAAACTTTACGTGGTATTCCAACTCTTAGGGCCAGATCTATAGTTTGGGTTTATGCCTTTGGTGATTTAGTGCTTAATGATTAAGTCCTTGCCCTTTTAAGCCTAGGGTTTGGGTTTTGAGCCCATTTTGGTGGTTCTTAGGGGTAACGTTGGAAACTTCACCCTTCTTGAGGTTATTTCAGTTAACATCTAAGTCATGAAGCTCTTAGTTTCATTAAGGAAGGCTTAATGGATTAAGATGTTGAATTTAAGGTGAACTCGACGAGTTTATGGAGGAACTCGGCGAGTTGGATCGATTTCTCCCGACTTTGTAGACTGATAGATAAACTCGGCGAGTTCAAGGATGAACTCGGCGAGTTGAATCAACTCAGATTGTTGACTTTGACTTTGACATTAGTCTTTGGCTAAGTTTGACCTTAAGGGGCTTCTGGGCATTTTTTTTCTGAATTTAAGGAAATCTTTTTTGTTTAGGGGTTAAGTTGAGGCGATATTCGGAGTCGGGATCCGTTCAGCCACCTTTTTGTATTCGAGGTGAGTTTACTTACCGGTTTTAGTGAGTGGAAGGCAAAAATGTCGGCCCATGTTCATGTTAAGTTGTTAGTATGCTAGTTGTCTTTGTAACTCTTGCATGTGCTTGTGTTCATATGTTTTCTGGACTAAGGACCAATATCAGGCAGGTCCTGATGGATATCTGTATGATATGTATCATTGTGATTAGTACATGTGTATCTGTTATTTTGATATATGTTATTATATGTTGGGCAGGGCCCGTTCTACTGAGCTCAGCTCGATGCCGGGCGGGGCCCACTATATGTTTCTTGTATGGTATGTGGTATTTGGGGAACTCACTAAGCATTTTGCTTATGGTTTTTAGTTTATGTTTCAGGTACTCCTGTTTTCAAATGAAAGAGCTCGGGACGATCGCAGCGCATACACCTGTGTTTTCCGCAATATGTGATCTTTGGGATTTGACTCTGATAATAGTGTTAATTGAAATGCTTTTTAATGTTTAAAACAAAGTTACAATAGTGTTTTGATTATAATCAAAATGTTATTTTTACCTTGGATTATTCGGCTGTTACACTAAGTTAGTACACCAGACTACTGAGAAGCTAAGAGTCATTAGAAAAAGGATGTTAGCAGCTCAAAGCAGTCAGAAAAGCTATGCATATCAAAAGACACGACTAATAACATTTGATGTGGGTGATCAAGTGTTACTTAAAGTCTCTCCATGGAAGGGGCTTATTAGATTTGGAAAGCATGGGAAGTTGAGTCCTCGTTTTGTAGGACCATTCAAAGTACTTCAAAGGATAGGGAATCAAGCTTACAAGCTTGAATTTCCAGATGAACTACAAGATATCCATGATACCTTTCATGTTTGTTATTTGAGGAAGTACTCGGGAGAAGAAGTTGATATGTTCCCACTTTCAGAGTTAAGGATCGATGAATATAGAAGGTTAGCTGAAGAGCCTCAAGCAATCCTTGACCGTAAGAGGAAGAAATTACAACACAAGATGATTGACTTGGTGCTAGTGTGATGGAAACACACGACCGAGCCGAATCTCACCTGGGAGACATAAATCGAAATGAAGAGCCGCTACCCTTATCTGTTTGCTGCTGTATGATTCCATGGATGGAGTCATCCTAAAGGGGAGATAATTGTAACGCTCGCGTTTCTTGCTAGATTAGGTCATAGGCTTTAATCGCCTTGGTCAATCATTGTAATATTTATATGAATGAATAAGAAAGGATTAGTCATATATGTGCTTATGTGTTCCATCGGATATTAGGTGTATTTAATAATAGAATAAATAAGATTAATGTGACATCCCCATTTTCACAGCCAGAAAAGACCGATATCGTTTATGCTTTGTTTGAAAATCAGAGTAACATTTTAAATAAAAGTGTTGCGTAATTTGTCCCAAAACAAAATATGATAAAGATTTATCAAAAGCATTTCCATAGAAATGTATTTCATTAAAAGACTTGGGATGTCATGTTCGTACAGATCAAAAGCATAAACAGTACAATATAAGCCTTACTACATTATTTCATATCTACAGGCCTATATCCGTAATCCCTCGTCCAAACATCATATCTATGCTCAAGCGCCACTACCTGTAATACATAAAACTGAGTGGGTCTGGCTTGGGAGCCTGGTGAGCACATAGGGTTTTCAACCCACAATATATAAGTTTATTAACTTCATCAATCAACAATAACCCGATTACCCGTTCCCGTTATCCTCACTTTACGTCCCTAAACACCTATCATAAGGGACCTAGTCTAAGGATCATCATCGGGGTGGACACTACTGCTAAGGGGATTCCTTAACAATAAATGTCCTAAAGGCAACCATGTGGGGGATGGAGTACACCGGTGAACACATCGTTCACAAACACCTACAGGTTGCGAGCCTGCTAGTGTTCCACTGGACTGTCTAGAAGAGTCTGTGGTCGTCATCCATACTCCGCTAGATGACAGAATCAACAAAATCAACATCGAGGTCTCTCATCATTTTATCACACATCAACTATTACATCTATCCATGTTTTACCCCAACATTTTTGTAGATATAAAATACATATACAGTTCAAATCATTGAAAACATGTATAACAATGTTCATCCAGCATAGATAGCAAGTATTCAGATAATATGCACACATAGCACGTAGTTTATATAAAATACTTCATATCTATATGTAAGCTGAAAGTAACTATGCACTCACCTGGTAAGGTGGTGACTCAGCACTCGGACAACTCTTCGTTACTTCTTAAAAAAAAATTCCTTGACCAAAGCCTAGTATTAATACCACTAGAGTTTAGTTTTAACATTAATCGCGACTAATTAATAGTCTACCTATTATTACTATTATATAAGCGTTAAATAACACTCAATATAACTCATAATAATAGCCCAAATAATTGTTTTAAGTTCCTAATAATGTTACTATAATTAAATAAAATCTATATTAAATATAGTATAGGCGTAACTCACTTACAGCGGGTTTTTATTAAAAACCGGGATTCGCTGGAGCAGTGTTTCCGAGCCGAAAGCTTTTCTTCTCGGAGCCGTCGGGCGCTCCGGGGCTTTCTTATCATGATATGGAGGTTCCCTAGACTTGGGAGGGGTTTAGGGAGGTTAGAGAGAAGTTAGAGAGAGAAATAAAGGTTTGAAGGTGTGAGGAAATAATGAAGAGTTCATCTCTTATTTATAGGAAGTGTATAGTAAAGTAGTCTCCAAGCTTTGTCCGTAACTTTTGCATACGAGCTCCGTTTTTGTCTGTCTTTTTATCGATGAGTACCTATTAATGAGATCTTCAACTTTCATTTAGACCTCGTTAGCTAATTCTCATTCTATCTCGGATTTACAAAACTGTATCGAATTCGTCGCGCTCGAAAAGTAGAGACTAAGCTTCGTCCATAACTTTCGCATACGAGCTCCGTTTTTGTCTGTATTTTTACCATTGAGTTCCTATTAATGAGATCTTCAACTCTCATTTAGATCTCATTGGCTAATTCTCATTCTATCTCGGATTTACAAAACTGTATCGAATTCGCCGCGCTTGAAAAGTAGGGACTAAGCTTCGTCCATAACTTTCGCATACGAGCTCCATTGTCGATGTTCTTTATATCCTCGCGTTGGTATTTATGAGTACTACAACTTTCATTTAGATCCCGTTGGCTAAAAATCGACAGATCTAAAATTCAGATTTCGGGCTGTGCACTGCTATGCTAAATCTTAGAAAAATCATAACGTCCTCATACGGATTCAGATTTGGGCATTCTTTTTATCGATGTTCTTAGTTTAACATATTCTACGACTTTAGTTTAGAGCGCTAACGCTAAATCTTGCTCTATCATAAATTCACTATTTACGCTTCCCGGTATCGTGTCGGTTCTGTCGCGAAACTTCGACGGGTTATAACTTCTTCGTTATAACTCGGATTTCAGCATTCCTTATATCCTCGGAATCCTTGTTTCGACCACTACAACTTTATGTAGAGATATCAGGTTTATCTCACACTTTAATTTTAACGCTTATTTTTACTGTTTATTAATTATACATTTATAATTAAATAATAAGCACAATAACACACATAATTCACATAATACTCAAATATTTCATCTTTATTACTTCAAAAAGATTTACAATAGTTGACCTAGCCTATTACATTGACAAATATGCTTAGCCCTGAAACTCGGGCGTTACACCACTAGACTGTCTAGAAGAGTCTGTGGTCGTCATCGATACTCCGCTAGATGACAGAATTAACAACATCAACATCGAGACCTCTCATCATTTTATCACACATCACCTATTACATCTACCCATGTTTTACCCCAAAATTTTTGTAGATATAAAATACATATACAGTTCAAATCATTGAAAACATGTATAACAATGTTCATCCAGCATAGATAGCAAGTATTCAGATAATATGCACACATAGCACGTAGTTTACATAAAATACTTCATATCTATGTGTAAGCTGAAAGTAACTATGCACTCACCTAGTAAGGTGGTGACTCGACACTCGGACAACTCTTCGTTACTTCTTAAAACAATTTTTCCTTGACCAAAACCTAGTATTAATACCACTAGAGTTTAGTTTTAACGTTAATCGCGACTAATTAATAGTCTAGCTAATATTACTATTATATAAGCGTTAAATAACACTCAATATAACTCATAATAATAGCTCAAATAATTATTTTAAGGTCCTAATAATGTTACTATAATTAAATAAAAGCTATATTAAATATAGTATAGGCGTAACTCACTTACAGCGGGTTTTTATTAAAAACTGGGATTCGCTGAAGCAGCGTTTCCGAGCCGAAAGCTTTTCTTCTCGGAGCCATCGGGCGCTCCGGGGCTTTCTTCTCCTGATATGGAGGTTCCCTAGACTTGGGAGGGATTTAGGGAGGTTAAAGAGAAAGAAAGGTTTGAAGGTGTGAGGAAATAATGAAGAGTTCATCTCTTATTTATAGGAAGTGTATAGTAAAGTAGTCTCCAAGCTTCGTCCGTAACTTTTGCATACGAGCTCTGTTTTTGTCTGTCGTTTTACCGTTGAGTTCCTATTAATGATATCTTCAACTTTCATTTAGACCTCGTTAGCTAATTCTCATTCTATCTCAGATTTACAAAACTGTATCGAATTCGCAACGCTCGAAAAGTAGGGACTAAGCTTCGTCCATATCATTCACATACGAGCTCTATTATCGACGTTCTTTATATCCACGCGTTGGTATTTACGAGTGCTACAACTTTCATTTAGATCCCGTTGGCTAAAAATCGACCGAACTAAAATTCAGATTTCGGGCTGTGCACTGCTATGCTAAATCTTAGAAAAATCATAACTTCCTAATACGAAGTCAGATTTGGGCGTTCTTTTTATCGATATTCTTAGTTTAACATATTCTACGACTTTAGTTTTGAGCGCTAAGGCTAAATCTCGCTCTATCGTAAATTCACTATTTACGCTTCCCGGTATCGTGTCGGTTCTGTCGCGAAACTTCGACGGGTCATAACTTCTTCGTTATAACTCGGATTTCGGCGTTCCTTATATCCCCGGAATCCTTGTTTCGACCACTACAACTTTATGTAGAGATATCGGGTTTATCTCACACTTTAATTTTAACGCTTATTTTTATTCTTTATTAATTATACATTTATAATTAAATAATGAGCACAATAACACACATAATTCAAATAATACTCAAATATTTCATTTTTATTACTTCAAAAAGAGTTACAATAGTTGACCTAGACTATTACATTGACAAATATGCTTAGCCCTGAAACCCGGATGTTACAATTCTCTCCCCCTTAGGATGATTCCGTCCCGGAATCATGCATCAACAAACAGATGTGGATAGCGACTCATCATGTCATCCTCTGTTTCCCAAGTGAGATTCGGCCCATTCGAATGTTTCCATCGGACTAGCACTAAGTCGACCATCTTGCGTCGTAACTTCTTAGCCTTACGATCAACAATTGCCTCAGGCTCTTCGATCAGCCTTTTATTTTCATTCATCCTTAACTATGAGATTGGAATTATGTTGGGAACATCTCCCGCGAATTTCCTCAAATAACACACATCGAAGGTGTTATGAATACCATTGAGTTCTTCGGGCAATTTCAGCTTGTAAGCTTGGTTCCCAATCTTTTGAAGAACTTTGAACGGTCCCATAAACCTTGGACTCAATTTTCCTTGTTTCCCAAATCGTATAATTCCCTTCCATGGTGAGACTTTTAGCAAAACCGAATCCCCAACTTCGAAGGTTATCGGTCGTCTTTTCTTGTCAGCATAGCTCTTCTGACGATCCTGGGATGCTACATCCTTTCCCTAATCACTTTCAACTTCTCAGCAGTCTCATGGACTATCTCAGGGCCCATAAACTACTTCTCTCCGACTTCAAGCCAACAAGACGGCGTACGACACTTCTGTCCATACAAGGCTTGATAAGGTGCCATCTTGATGCTCGAGTGGAAACTGTTGTTGTTGGAAAATTCTACCAGAGGTAAGTGCTCATCCCAATTCCCTTGGAACTCGAGGGTACATGCTCTCAGCATATCTTCCAGTGTTTGAATCGTTCTTTCGCTCTGACCATCAGTCTGTAGATGGTAAGCAGTACTCAAACACAACTTTGTACCCAACTCCTCTTGTAGACTCCTCCAAAACCTTGATGTGAAACGACTATCACGATCTGATACAATTGTAAGAGGAACACCGTGAAGTCTTACAATTTCATTTACGTAAGCATTTGTGAGCTTATCCATAGGCCACTTCTCGTTGGCTGCTATGAAGTGTGCACTCTTGGTGAAACAATCCATGACCACCCAAATCATGTCGTGACCTCTCTTTGTCCTGGGTAGTTTGGTCACAAAATTCAGGGTAATGTCTTCCCATTTACCCATGGGTAGAGGTAAAGGTTCTAAACTCCCATACGGTTTTTGATGTTGTGCCTTAACCCTTGCACATGTTACGCACTCGGCCACATACTTCGCAACATCAAGCTTCATCGTCGGCCACCAGTAGTAAGGTTTTAGGTCCATATACATTTTAGTGCTACCGGGATGAATTGAGTACATGGTCCTATGTGCTTCTTCCATCAGCAGGTCTCTTATTCCTCCCGTCTTAGGTACCCAAATTCGATCTTGGAATACCTTCAGTCCTCGACTGTTTGTACCGAACACTAACGTTCTTCCCAAACGTTCTTCCTTTCGGTCATTCTTTTCTAAAGCTTCTTCCTGTGCTTTCCTGATACTTTCCACAATCGTCGAGACGACTTCAATTCTCAACGCTCTTGGCCTTTTCCTTTCAAGATTGACTTTCCGACTGAGAGCATCAGCAACAACATTTGCTTTACCGAGGTGGTAAAGTATCTCACAGTCGTAGTCCTTGAGTAGCTCTAGCCAGCGTCATTGCCTCATTTTCAACTCCTTCTGATTAAAGAGATACTAGAGACTCTTATGATCAGTGAACAACCTGCACTTTGTGCCGTAGAGATAATGCCTCCATATCTTTAGAGCGAAAACTACCGCTGCCATCTCCAAATCGTGAGCGGGGTAGTTCTTTTTGTGATCTTTCAATTATCGAGATGCGTATGCTATCACCTTTTCTCTTTGGGTCAGAACACAACCCAAACCGACTCCAGAAGCGTCACTATAAACCGCAAAATCTTCAACTCCATCGGGTAGAGAAAGTATCGGTGCTTCACATAACTTCTTCTTTAGCTTCTCGAATGCCTCATTGTGTTTTTCCCTCCATGTATACGTAGCTCCTTTATAATCAAAGCTGTTAACGGAGCAGCTATCGAAGAAAAGCCTTGGATAAATCGTCGATAATATCCGGCTAATCCTAGAAAGCTTCGAATCTCCGTGGGACTTTTCAGACGTTCCCACTTCATCACAACCTCGATCTTTGCAGGGTCCACCATTATTCCCTCCTGGTTAACAACATGACCCAAGAATTGAACTTCTCGGATCCAAAAATCACACTTGGAGAACTTTGCAAAAAGCTTCTCCTTCTTTAACACTTCTAATACTTCCCGTAGATGTTTGCCATGCTCCTCTTGGCTTTTCGAGTAGATGAGAATGTCGTCGATGAAAACTATCACGGATTTATCGAGGAATGGTTTACAAACCCTGTTCATCAAATCCATGAATGCTGCAGGAGCATTGGTTAGTCCAAATGACATAACCAAGAACTCATAGTGTCCATATCTTGTCCTGAATGCAGTCTTCTCAATATCATGCTCTCTCACCTTCAGCTGATGATATCCTGACCTAAGATCAATCTTTGAGAAGTAGCTCGAACCTTGCAGCTGATCGAATAGGTCATCAATCCTCGGCAATGGATACTTGTTCTTCACTGTTGCCTTATTCAGCTCTCAGTAATCTATACACATTCTCATACTTCCGTCCTTTTTCTTCACGAATAACACCGGAGCTCCCCAGGGTGATGAACTAGGTCGAATGAACCCGTTGTCCAACAGCTCCTGAAGTTGCGTCATAAGCTCCTTCATCTCCGTTAGTGCTAATCGGTAAGGTACCTTTGCTATTGGTGTTGTTATCGGTAATAAGTCTATACGAAATTCCACTTGCCTATCAGGTGGTAATCCGAGAAGATCTTCGGGAAATACTTCCGGATAATCACACACAACCGGTATATTCTGCACCTCTTTCTGCTCCTTCTTAGCATCGATTACGAATGCCAAGTACGATGAACATCCTTTGGACAAACATTTCATGGCTTTCATCAGGGATATGACTCCAGAATTTACTCTGCGCTTGTCCCCGTACACCATAAATGATTCTTTTCCGGGTGGGTTCACCCTTACTATCTTCTTTCGGCATTGAATCTCAGCATCATTGGCGCTAAGCCAATTCATACCCAAAACAATGTCGAAACCGTTTAACTCTATGGGTAATAGCTCTTCGTGGAATTCGTTTCCGTTTAGGTCAACGACGATGTTCCTAATACGATTACTAACAGGTACGAATTTGCCACTGGCAACTTCTACAATCAGGGTATTATCTAGTTTTTCTACAGGCAATGCTAATTTCCAACCAAATTTATGCGACACAAAGGAGTAGTTGGCTCCGGAATCAAATAGTATATTTGCAAGCAAACTATTTACAAGAAAGGTACCTGAAGCGACGTCTGCTGCCTCCTTCGCAGCCTCGAGCGTCATCTGGAAGGCTCTCGCCTTCGGATTTGGCGGTATGTTGGGTCTTCCTGCCTCCTTCTTCTTTGGGCAATCCTTTGAAATGTGGCCCTCCTCGTTGCACTCATAACAGACCTTCTTAGTGAACGTGCATTTGTTGGCATAGTGCCCAGGCTTTCCGCATTTGAAACAAGTGACCCCTCCGTCACACTTCCCAGAGTGCTTCTTCTTACACTTGTCACACCACTTCGCTTCTGATCCTCTTCCTCTCGAACCAGACTTCGATAACTTACCCTTCTTACCGGACCTCGAGGATCCGTCAGATTTCCTTTTCTCTCCCACCTCCACTCTCTCCAGACCCTTCTCTCGTATCTGGGTCTCTACATTCTTAGCAGCCCAGATGGCGGCTTTCAGAGTGGTAGTTTTCTTGACCATTGGACCGAAGTCCGCTGGTAATCCGAGGGCAAATTTGTTAACCTTGGAGAGTTCAGTTGGAACGAGGTCAGGAACAAGCTTCATTTTCTCAGTAAAGCTTGCAGCATATTCAGTAACACTCATTCTTCCCTTCTTCAGATTCTGGAATTCGTTGTTGATCTCCAGAAGATCCTGCTCAAAGCAGTATTGCATCTTCAATTGTACCAGAAAATCCTCCCGCGGCATCTTGCTTGCTTCACCTTTGGGCATTGAATCACCTAGTAGCTTCCACCAGCTTAGTACTCCAGATTTCAACAGAGGAACCGCGAGAGCGGTCTTCTGCCTGTTGCTACACTCGCAACACTCAAACATCGTCTCCATTTCAGAGATCCAGTTCATGACTTCCACCGGTGTCGGGCTTCCAGATAGACTCGGTGGCTTGGATGCCATGAAATCCATGTATTTGCATCCACGTCCATCATTTCCTCCATCCTGGTGGTTTTGCCTAACTATCGGTGGGTTGGCTTGACCAACAGTCCCACCGTAGTTTCCTTCCTCAGTCTGCCCTTCGTTCATCTCGGGCAGTTCGATCTGAATAGTCGCTTCCTCTCGATTTTGTTGGAGCAAAGGTCTGGTCTCCTCCATTTGACGATCCAACATCACCTGGATCATCGCTTGTACTCCGACCATCGTTATTGGCTCAGCAACGGTTTCCACAACCGGTATTTTCTCAATCACTGGGGGCTGATCTCGGTTCCCATTTGCATTCACGTTTCCGCTACGGGTCCTTGCCATCTTGATCTATACACCGAATAAGGTGAATCTAGATCTTTATTTAGGATTGACGTTTAAATCATCCTTATCACCCCGAAATGTTTATATGCTAGTTCTAATATCGTAGTCGTACGTTTAGAATCCTAAACACATAAGGTTTCCAGATCCGGTTGGCAACAGACCATAGATCTGAACAAATAACAACATATCATGCACAAAGCATTTAGCACATAAAAGCACTTTAGGCACAATTCCTAAAATAAGCTAGTGCTCACACCTCACAATCATCGTTTAGCATTCTAAGTTTAAGTCTAGAAATCCTACAATTTCCTAGTTCGCTTAAACTAATGCTCTGATACCAACTGTGACATCCCCATTTTCACGGCCAGAAAAGACCGATATCGTTTATGCTTTGTTTGAAAATCAGAGTAACATTTTAAATAAAAGTGTTGCGTAATTTGTCCCAAAACAAAATATGATAAAGATTTATCAAAAGCATTTCCATAGAAATGTATTTCATTAAAAGACTTGGGATGTCATGTTCGTACAGATCAAAAGCATAAACAGTACAATATAAGCCTTACTACATTATTTCATATCTACAGGCCTATATCCGTAATCCCTCGTCCAAACATCATATCTATGCTCAAGCGCCACTACCTGTAATACATAAAACTGAGTGGGTCTGGCTTGGGAGCCTGGTGAGCACATAGGGTTTTCAACCCACAATATATAAGTTTATTAACTTCATCAATCAACAATAACCCGATTACCCGTTCCCGTTATCCTCACTTTACGTCCCTAAACAACTATCATAAGGGACCTAGTCTAAGGATCATCATCGGGGTGGACACTACTGCTAAGGGGACTCCTTAACAATAAATGTCCTAAAGGCAACCATGTGGGGGATGGAGTACACCGGTGAACACATCGTTCACAAACACCTACAGGTTGCGAGCCTGCTAGTGTTCCACTGGACTGTCTAGAAGAGTCTGTGGTCGTCATCCATACTCCGCTAGATGACAGAATCAACAAAATCAACATCGAGGTCTCTCATCATTTTATCACACATCAACTATTACATCTATCCATGTTTTACCCCAACATTTTTGTAGATATAAAATACATATACAGTTCAAATCATTGAAAACATGTATAACAATGTTCATCCAGCATAGATAGCAAGTATTCAGATAATATGCACACATAGCACGTAGTTTATATAAAATACTTCATATCTATGTGTAAGCTGAAAGTAACTGTGCAATCACTTGGTAAGGTGGTGACTCGGAACTCGGACAGCTCTTCGTTACTTCTTAAAACAATTTTTCCTTGACCAAAACCTAGTATTAATACCACTAGAGTTTAGTTTTAACGTTAATCGCGACTAATTAATAGTCTAGCTATTATTACTATTATATAAGCGTTAAATAACACTCAATATAACTTATAATAATAGCTCAAATAATTATTTTAAGGTCCTAATAATAACACCCATGGTACATGACGCACATCCCAAGGAACCTGCCTATAAATACTAGCTCGCTCACTCCTTCATTCTCACACCCTTCCATCGACTTCTCTCTGAAATCTTCGATACTTAGCCTCTTTTCCTTCATTTCTGTTGTGCAGCGAAGCCCTGAAATACCCATGAGTACCCATCTGAGTAGTAACCTTCAAGTATGAGATCTCGATCCAGTATTCTGCGCACGTATATCCCAGTTCTCATCCATTGTACTCTATAAGTGAGCTACACTTACTCTGCACCTTGATTCAATTTGCGAATCAGAGTATATAGCAGCAAGCGAGGCAGCAAAGGAGGTAATATGGCTGAAGAACTTCTTTGGAGACCTTGGAGTTGTACCAGCTATAAATGAGCCAATGGAAATTTTTTGTGATAGTGAAAGTGCAGTTGCTTAAGCCAAGGAACCAAGGGATCACGGGAGATCCAGACACATCGACAGAAAATACCATTTCATCAAACATCGAATAGAAGAAGGACTCCTCATGGAAAACAGGGTATCATCGGATAAGAACCCAACAGATCTCCTCACGAAGGGACTGATTCGGGTTAAGCATCTCCAGCATGCTCAGAGCATAGGGCTGAATGATGATATTAGTTTTAGTAGTTGGATAATTTTGAAATTTGTAAAGTGTAATTGACATTTGATGATGAATAAAAGTTGTGTTTATTTATGAGTAAAGTGTTGCTATCTTTTGTCAATCATTTACTATATTTCTTTTGCATGTTTTGAATTCAAGAATAATTATGTTTGGTATATCATATTATTCGAATTCTCCACGGTCGGTCATATGTTGGAAGTAGGTATGAATTAAGACTGTCATGAGTTGGTTGCAGAGGTCTAAGTTGTTGGACATGGCTACAACACTCATGAGTGCTCATAAGTTCTGAGCATTGGATACAACCCACGCTCACTAGTATCACTTCATGGAATTTATCTTGAGTGATCTTGAGACGATAACATCATATAAGTCTTCAAACCTAGAGATATGACTTGTTGCCTATGAGTTGGTTATGCCTTGATTGTACGAAACCGCATTGGTAACTCGATGTTATAAAACGTACTGCTGTGTGTGATTCAACAAGTAGTAGAACAAGTATATGAGTCAAAGTTTATTTGTTCCTTCATGGATTAGAAGTAGATATCTGGGCCCCTCGATGATTTTGTTTTGACCTATGTACCGAGCCCGGTCAGAACCAAATTGATGTGTTCAATTTAGTTCTATGTCAAACAAATCGGAAATCGGGAAACAAATTGTTGGACAATAAGTAAGACATTGTTCCATGTATTTGTCCGGCTGATATATAGAACAGATGATTATATGATCACTTATCTTAAATGGCGTAACATCATCTTCTTAGTTCCGAGAGACCTTGAAAGAGCTACGATTGCTGATCGGTTCCTGAAGTCATACTTGTAGATATAATTATTAGACTTATTCAAGTGGGAGACTGTTAGATAAGGTGTCTAAGTCCATAACTATATTTGGTATAGACTTGACCCGATCCGACATGGTCCATTTGGGTTGCATGGCATCATGCATTTGGATAAACTAAAATGAGAGAAATAATACTTATGGTTTATTAACATTATAAGTTCTAATATATTAACAATATTATTTAATTAGAATTGATCAAGAATTCATTTGGAATTAATTAAGTGATCAAAAGATGACTAATTAAATATATGGTTTGATTATGTAAATCATCCATAACTTGTATAGTGGGCTAAAGGCTCCATGGATTATCAAGTTGTGTTAAAACCCATAGGATGCTCCATGGGAGTTACAAACCCATGGGTCATGGAAATGAAGAGTTATGTCACATTAGGGTTTACATGGTGTAACCCTAGATGTGACACACCATATAAAGAATATGTTGTCATCCAAAATCGGCTACACTAAGAAAAGAAGAGGGCACGCCGATTTTAGAGGTGTTATACATTCTCTCAAAGTTATTCCAAAGCACTTGGTGTTGTGTGAAACATTTTAGGCATCACACTTGGGGTGCTAGGCTCTCAAGGTTTTCAAGGAATCAAATCAACTACAAGGTATGTAATTCTAGCCATCTTTTATGTTAAAAGTTCCCCATGTATGCTAGATAGGATTATGAACCTTGGAAATCATATTTTGCATGTATTTTAGACAAACATAGATCCAAGGTTTTCTAGGGTTGCATGTACACATAGGGGTGTTAGAATTCTCATAACCCATCAACCCCCACCCACACGCCAGAGACATAGACACCAGGTCCAATAATGGGAACCGTAGTGACAACAATCACCGCCGTATGGCAACCATCACCCGTAATAGCAGAGCAACCGATTGCAACCGTGATCGCATCACCTTAGTCAACAATGACGCAACAGTCACAACCGCTAACCCATCAGTCCTTATTGTCGATTCAGCAGTCAGAATCGGTGGTTTCTCAGCTCCAAGCACAACCGCAATAGGCCGAGATGAACACCTGGTCCCCAGGAACCATCCCGTCCTCCACACACTATGCAACGTCAAGCTACCAAATCTCTCCAGTAACAGGAATGTTGCCTATCCCACTTTTCGCTCAACAACCTACGATATTCAACCCTTATTTCTAGCATTCAATCTTATCCAACCATAAAACACCGCTGGCGGGAGAGCCTGACCCTCACCATCCATCGGCGCAGCAGCTGAACACTCTCGTCCAACAACACCAGGGGCGAATTCCGAGCATGCCCCAGCAGGCGGAGCAAAACTCAGAACTGTAGTAAAGCACGCAATCGAGCTCCCAAAAACAACCATACATCTCACAAGCATCAATGTACAATCAAACATATGGAAACATGTATTACGCCCAACAATTTAAAATGTACGGAGGTGTTCCATATCTTCACATGGAAATCCTGGGAAGAAGCACCAGTTTTGCCTTTGTATAGGAACTCTTGTAGTATGAGATCTCTCCTTCGGAAATGATACCAAATATCCCCAAGTACGACAGAACAAATGACCCCATCGAGCAGGGCGACACCTATGAGTGGAAGATGACTTCACTAAGGATGGAAAAACGCTTCATGTGTACATATTTCCCTGTTACGTTATCTGGTAACACCGCAAAGTGGTTCAAGGAGCTGCGACCTGGCAACATCGCGGGCTTCGAATAGCTAAGACACCTTTTCCTAAACAATTTCATGCAACTACGAAATAGGTTGGGAGACGCAAACTCCATAATGGTGTGCAAGCAAAAAGAGGGAGGTTCAATACGAGCATACTACAATAGATTCACACTAGCAACACTCAACATTCTGGGTCACGAAGAATTCCTTGTAACTGGTTCCTTCGCCCAAGGTCTACTACTCGAGCCTCTATCAAAAAAGGTGTAGGGGACGGTACCTCAGTTGAGAGACGAACTCATATACATATTCAAAAAATACCTAGGACAAATCGAAGGCGAGGAACAGAAGGAAGCCTACCTGAAAGTTTTCGTAAACACATATATCAAGCAAGAGGAAGCAAACTCCCACGCAAACTCCAATCAATGAGACCAACATGACAGAAGCCACGAAAAACACAACCGACATTCAAGACACCCACCTCATAGACAACTCCTTTTCAGCAAGGATGAGCCTCGTAGTCACCGGGTTGAGGTGAATGCGGTTGAGAAAACACCTCCAAAGGTGGACAAAAAAAGGGAAGTACTGAGTACCACAAAAGTAAAACCCATGACACCGACGAGTGCACGACCTTAAGGAAGGAAATGGAGGAAAAATGCCTAACGCGTGGCCTCATAGCAATTGCCAAGGATTTGAGGTCCAAGTTAGATGCTTACCATAGGAATACACGAGATCGAAAATATGCGGGGAAACATCAAGTTAAAGAGGAAATTCTTACCATTGAGAGACCTCCCAAACAAAGCGAGCACAAAGGGACAAACATCCATATCAAGGTACTCCCTAAGAATATCCTCAATATCAACTTCTCATTGAAAGACCCACGCGTGCCCAGCTGGAGTCCCAGGGATCCTCTCATCATAACGGCCTACGTGCACCTTAAGAAAATTCATCGAGTGTTAATCGATAACGGCAGCAACACTGACATTCTTTACAAACACTACTTCCGCCAACTCCGAACCTCCTAGAAAGATCATCGACAACCCTCCACTAGAGGCCCACTTGTCGGAATCACAGGACATCAGTTATGGCCGCTAGGCACCATAAACCTCTTGTTGAGCTTATTCAATCATGACAGAAAAGAAACAATCACAACGGTATTAGAGATCTCAGTGGTGCGTCGCCCAACCGACGAAGATATGCTCCTCGGACGGCTAGTGCTCTTCCAGCTCCAGGCAATACCATCAACACTCCATGGAATGGTGAAGTTTTGTACAAGCATAGGCTCAGCCACAGTCATCGCCTGCAACCCGCTCACACAGTACGCAAGAGCCAATGCCACATAGGAAAAAATGCATGTACCAAGGAAACAAAGAACGTGCCGTCATACGAAGAAGCACTCGGTACCGGCTATTACCTCATGACATCAAGAAGGAAGGCGAGAGGATGCCTGGATAAAGAAATTCAAGGGGAAGGACACAATAGCAACAATGCAACTGTACTGGAAGATACGCCACCCTACAACACCAAGCAGACCCTCTGGATTTTAGAAAAAGCACAAAGCAAGGACCATAAACTGATTCCCAATGAGCCTCCCATCATCTGAAAGACTATAAGCCAGAAAGCTCTGAAACATGGGGTCACAGAGCAGAGAGTGACACACACACACACACACGTAGGGATCCCAAGGTCGAACGGGCACCTGAAGAGAAAACCACGAATGCTGACCCATCATCGTCCAATAAAGAGGAAAATCCAAAAAGAAACACCAAAGCCACGAAGACCTTTGACGGGTCCAAACTTTACTCGAATCACCACCCATATGGGTCGCTCCCAGTTAACCCTCCAAATGAAGGTGTACAAGGAACTCGGGAAGCTTGAGAGTTATGGTGAGGCGAACTTATGCAGGAAGAGAAAAACACTCACCCCTGAGGAGGAGCCGAGCGAAGAGAACTAAAGCACGAAGGAATCTGGAATCGTCTTTAGAAAAGAGATTCACCTAGAAATACCAATCACCAGCATGCGCAAAAACTGATGGGTTTTAGTATACTACAACATCCTATGGTGCACATACAACCCTAAATACCTTGGATCTATGTTTTCACTAATTATACATGTAAAGGAGTTTCCAAGGTACTAAACCTATAACTAGCATGCAATTTGTCATAAACAATACAAGATACTAGTTAGAGTAACACACTTTTTATATGGCTTGAAGTCTTGATGTATTTTGGTGTTGCTTGAAAAGAACTTAGTGCCCCAAGTGTTGCACCCCAAAAGGAATAACAACTCACCTAGGACAAAGGTGACTCTTAAGAGAGAAACTCCATGCATCAAAAGCACCATCATTCTCTAAGAACTTCTAGTGGCGTTTTTAGGCAATGGACTACATATTTATATGTGGGATTTCAAGAGTCATCAAATCCATACCCATGGGTTTTATGATCCATGGTTCATGTGGCCCAACTCTTTATGTATCCAAACATAAACTTGGTTCAGCATGGATCATAAGCCCAACACATATAAATATAACTAATTACCATAATTAGTCCCCATAGATTTAATTATTCTCTTTTAATAACTAAATTAATTCCAAATTAATTCTTGATCGATACTAATTAAAACATATGATTTCATGTTAATATATTATAAATTATAATATATTAACAAATCATATATAACCTTCCTCTCAAGACTCCATCCTAACAAATTGTCCTGGTGTTGTACAACCCAAATTGACTATGCTACTCTCGGGTCGAGTACATACCAATAATAGTTACGGGTTTAGACACCTAATCCAACAGTCTCCCACTTGGATAAGTCTAAAACTATTATTGCGTATGACTCCAAGATCCCGACTAGCAATCGTAGCTCTTAAAATCCGATGTCGAACTCTGACCTAGTCAATGATGTGTCCATAAGATAAGGGATCATATATGCCTCCATTCTAGATATCATATGGACTGAGAAATGGATTATAATCATTCTCTCTGTCCATTTGTTGTTTCCCGATTTCCGATTTGTGACTACTGACTATTTGAACAAATCAAATCAGTCCAAGCCCGGCCGAGCACTTACGTTTTTCATCACTAAAACATCGAGGGGCTCGTAGATATCGCTTTTATCCCTCCATGGGTAAAAGGAATGGATAAACTTCGACTCATATGCTTGCTCTATATATGCACCAAATCACACACAAAAATGTGTTTTATAACACCAAGTTACTGGGGTGTTTTCACATAATCAATGTGTAACCGACTTGTAGACTGCAACTCATATCTCTTGGTTTGAAGAATATAAGATATTATTGTCGCATGATCACTCATGATAAAATCCATGAAGTGAGTCACATGAGCGGGGGTTTAATCTAATACTCGAATCTCATTCCAGGAGTACTCATGAATATTGCAGCAACTTTTGCTATGTCAAAACACTTTAGCCATCTACAAACCCAATTCATGATAGTCTTGCCTTAATACCTACTTCCAACGTATTATCGACTGTTGATGGTTTGAATAACTTAGTCATTTGGGAAGAATGAACTAGTTATTCTGGAAGTCAAAACATGCAAAGTGAAACACTAGAATAATCGAATCCAATATGGTTTCAGAACCTATGAATATAAATAAAACACCTTTTATTTATCACCATATAGATTACACATTATTCATTGTATAATGTTTCGATTTATCAACCTAATACTTGAATTAAAACAATAGTCATGCCATGCTTCAAACATGCACACTATGTTTGTCCAAACAATAGTTATGCCAAACTCCAAGTATGCACACTATGTTTGTCTATGATCCTTACTTTGTGAAATAGACCAATTGAACATAATTTCAATGCTCCTACAAATGTAAGATTACCAAAATCTTTCCATTTACTGTAATCTGTTAGATTCTAAACTTATATGCCATGAACCTCTTGTAATTGATGGGTTTTGTCCTAAGAACATCCTATGTGCTCATACAAACCCTAATGCTTGGATCTAGGTTTCTCTATTGTACATGCAAGTTATCCAAGACTATAAACCCTAATTCTAGCATACAAGTAATCATATTAACATAAGAATAGGTTTATAATGTTACCTTGATTGTTTTGTAGCAATAACAATCCCAAATCACCTTGTATTGACTTTGGAAGGCTTAGAGTCACAAGTGTCACTCCTCTAATGGTTCACAAATACCATAAGCAAGAGGATGAAGAGGAGAGTGGATAGAGGCTGCCAAAACTCGTGTGAAACCCTAGCAAGAAGCTTAGCCACGTTTTTGGTCCTTAATGGATCTATATATAGTGAGGCAATTAGGGTTATCTAACATGGAAACCCTAATTTAGATGCTTAAGCCCTAAGCAACCCGTGGAGCCCTTTCCATAAGGCCTTGGACGATTTCATATGGGCTTCCCATAGAATTCGTCCACCTTATGATATAAGGCAATCCATGACCCAAATTGCAATTATCTTATAATTACAATTCCAGTCCCTTAAGTTTAATTAATCTCTTTTAGTCACAAAACTAATTACCAATTAATTATTGACTAATATTAATTAAACAATATGATTTCTCCTTTAATATATTATTCCCATAATATATTAATAAATCATATTTAATCCTTTCTCTCCATAATTCATCCTATCAAGTTGCTTTGGTGAAGGCAACCCAAAAGGACCATGCACCATCGGGTCAAGTACATACCAAAATAGTTATGGACTTAGACACTAAGATAAGGGATACGCGTGTCCTTAGATAAGGGATCATATATTCCTCTATTCTAGATATCGTATGAGATATGATTTCAAATCATTCTCTTTGTACTATATCTCGATTCCCGATTTATGACGACTGACTAATTGAACAAATCAAATTAGCCCTAGCCCGGCCGAGCATTTATGTTTGTCATCACTAAATCATCGAGGGTCCCAAAGATATCGCTTTTATCCTACTTTGAATAAAAGGAACGGATAAACTTTGATACAATGCTTGCTTGCACTTACTCTATCGAATCACACACAACAATATGTTTTATAACACCAAGTTACTAGTGCGTTTACATATTATCAATGTGCAACCGATTTGCAAGATACAACTCACACATCTCGGTTTCAAGAATATAAGATGTTATCGTCTCACCAATCACTCGTGATACAATTCATGGAGTGATCCAAGTGAGCGTGGGTTTAATCCAATGCTCAAATCATATTCATAAGCACTCATGAATGTTGCAGCAAACATTTGCTTATGTCTAATACTCTTTAGACAATCCACACACCAATTCACGACAGTCTTCTTTGATATCTACTTCCAACATATGAACGACTGTGGCCCGTTCGAATAATTCGATTATTCTTAATAAATTCAATTATTCTGGAAGTCAAAACATGCAAATGTGAAACACAAGAATAATACTAATCCCATATGGCCTCAAACCTTTGAGTATAAATAAAACTCCTTTTATTTATCACCATATCAATTACTCATTATTTGTTGTTTCGGGTAATCAGCTTCTTACTTGAATTACTACACTTGTCCCATGCTCCCATGCTCTTAGTATGCACACAATGTTTACCTATGGTTCTTACTTTTTGTGAAATAGATCAAATTGAACACATTTCCAATCATTTTCATTTCACAACTCCAAATCCTTTTTCATAAGTGTGATAATATCAAATTCTTGTTACTTATAAAATATGCTAGATTCTAACATTCTATGCAATGATCCTTTCGTAATGTCACTGCACCAAAGTCACAAAGACTATTGCCAATGATATTACAAAGTCCTCTATCGGACATTGTTACAAGACAATTCCTTAGATATGATGTCTCTCACTCAAAGTACATTTCTTTGAACATCCTTTTGCATAAAAGTTTCTAATCTAGACATAGATTTACAATATTCAATTCCCAATATGGACACGCTTCCATATTTTCCATATGACAACTCATTCTTAATAGAATCTTATCTATTCGTAATGATGTCAATATGGTTCATCCAATATGGAAACATTTCCATAATTTCCATATGACAACTCATTCTTAATAGAATATTTTCTATAATAATGTCGATATGGTCCATTCAATACCATGCTTCCAACTACTCACAAGCAACCAATCCTCGTCGAACTTTGGATTGTCCTTTGATAGTTGTTTAATTATTTTAGTCAAAACCAATTCTAGTCCCTTTTCCCTCTAAATGCGCTCGACATTTGGAAAATTTTAGAATGGTCAAACATTAAAGCATTTGCAATCGATTCTATACCCGAAGCGTATGGGACACGATGCATAATGTTTTATTTGCTATGTTCTCAAAATTCGAATTGTGAAGAGGAATGTCGTAATCATAATCGAAATTTTAAGAACACACTATGTACCTTTGACTAAATATTATTAACATTCCACAACCTAAGCCTTTAGATTTGAAATGAAGCATAATATTCTCTCCCTTAATTATAGCAAAACAACTTTACAACCCTTACGACTTTGCAATGTATAACTCTTGTTTTCTATAATTAATATTGCCAACTTGCAATACGTTCCATAATAATCATACAATCATAACTTTTATGCTCCCACTATCATGATGATTACTATAAAACATAACACTTATTCTCCCACTAGCTTTGACATGTATTCAGAAACAGCTTAACTTTCATAAAAACAATGCTTATTGAATTTCTTAAGTTCATGTTTCTAATACTTAGTGCTTTGAAAATCTTTTATCAAGGCTTTTTGAACTTATACACCTTTGCCTTAGATAGTTCATATGTGTGTAAACAATTGCCAAACCTCACAATTCAAATTATGGAAAGGGATACCGAAACCATAATCGGATTCGAGAATGCAATTTTACAATCACTATCTTCTTAAAATCTTTCTTAGTGAAAGCATTTCCTCATAATCATTTTCATGAAGGAGGAAATCTTATGACACTTAGATTTAACAGTGTATTTGTTCCTATCCATGTGAATTTGTCAAAACCAAAGTTTACGACAGATTCAAACTCATATGGATCGAACATTCTTGATCTCGATTTCTTGCCTTTATGGTAGCACAGCTGCCCACCATGTCTTCCAAGTAGTTAAGCAGCTCACCTTTTCTTATTAATGTACTTTCCATTGATCAAGGTCCTTGCCTTTTATGCATTCAAATGAGAACTCATAGAACTCATATGCATAATTAACTCAATTGGAACGGCATAGAAACAAAATGATGTCAACACGATAGGTTGTAAACCTCAACTCGTGTGCTAGTGATGATTGATATGGTCTATTTGATTTGTTCTTGAAACTTTTCAAGACCATTAATACTCCCACTGACTCCTTGACATATAAGATCCTCTTGTCAATGAACATTTCTTGACAAACAAATATTCAAGAGTTAGTGTAGCTTTTATCAAAACTCTTCATAAATTGGTCCTAGTTGGTCTTTGTCTTATCCAAGACATCACAACTTTCCACATTTGATGAATGTTATAAACCTTCTTAATACTTATCACTCAATTTCACAATCTTAACTCTAAGACTTGTTTTTGGAACGAAGTATGATTGACTTCTTGATTTAACCATTTCTTCAATTCTTGATTCCTCTTCTTAGACATACAATTGTACTAAGACTCACTTAGAGGATCAATTGAGATATGGTTCTTAATCATTAAGACCCATCATAAAGCATAAAAGGTACTCTCCCTTCTTCTTAGAATGGAGAAACTTTTATCTTTCTGCCTAAATGATTCTTCTTATTCGTTTTGCTATTGATTTAAACTTTTTCAATCAATTCATAATTACACTTAATCTTGTAAGTATAATCATATTTACTAAACCTTTAGTAAATCATGACGAATATCATTGTTACTCTTATGGTGGACTTGATCAACACGCAACTTTGTGTGCTCGATCTCCTAGTCCTTCACTTGACACTTTGTCAATGAATTAGTCTAATTTCCAAATATGAAATTTCCTATTCATCGTGCAACCAGGTTGCATGATTCCAAGTTTCTGTCCAATTGAAACTTGGGCGATGAGAAACTCTCCCTATTTGGCAAACTCTCGACTTTCCATAAATAACATAATAAGAACCAAATCCATTATTGCTAGAAACATTCAAACATCAATTTTTCATATACACCATTGCAAGGATAATAAAATCAAAATTTATTTTATTGCGGAAAAATTTGTCCTTACAATGCAATTCATTGAAAAACTATGCTAATACATCTTTCTTGGAAATCTAATTCTAACTCTAAGTAGTAGCTCAAGAATCTAGTCTTCAAGGAATGCGATCGAAATCCATTCCTTCACGGTTAGATTCTGCTCACTTCTTCCCTTAAGCTTCCTTTCTTTTCTTTGATCCTACAAAACATCAATTGTAATCTTATCACATTATGTATTAAGAATCTAGAATAGAATCTTAAAAGAGTTAGTTAATGGATTTTACCTATATTAGAGCCATACGTTTCGACTCTCCCATCTCTTAGATCTCTTAGGTAAATGGGGCAGCTTCGTCTCCAATGCCCCTTCTCTTGGCAATAAAAGCAGATTGACTCTTTTGGAACATGACATGGAACTACTTCAGACATTGCCTTTCTCTTATGATCAAACTTTTTAATCATAGCAAGTCTTTCGTTGCCATTGTCTATATCCATAGAGGTCTTGAAGGCAGATTTACCAATCAACTTTGCTTTTCCATTGCGCCAAAACATTTCTGATTCAGCAGCAATAAGCATATAGGTGAGATCTATAAGGGTCACGTCGCGGTTCATCATATAGTACTCTCTTACGAACTCACTATATGAGTTAGGAAGTGAATGAAGAACCCAATCAACAGCCATTTCCTCACAGATGACGGATCCTAACATTCTTAATCTATCAATGTGTGACTTCATCCCTAGGACGTGTGCACACACCGACTTTCCTTCTTTATGTTTACTTGCCAAAAGGGCTTGAGTGATTTTTGAACTTTTCAAGCCTTTGAACTTGTGGGTTAGGGAGAATAATTGGAGGAGGAGGAGGAAGTGAAGTATGATCTCTTGTTCCTCGATCGAATCGTGGAATATCATCTTCATGTGGAATGCTTGTTCCACGGGATTTGGGAAAACCATAGTTGTCGAACTTTGACATCTACAATACGGGAGAAAACGAATTCAAGCACTACTAGAAAAAAGGCCTTTTACGATGTGCAAAATACGACGCTCATTGATCTATGTTACGCAAAGGAGAGTGACATTAGAAAAATGTCATCTCTTCAAAAAATATAAGGATAGAAGACACGCATTATTGCGCGCCCTTAAATTAGTGTCTAAAAAAAAACACGGAGGGCACCTATAATAAAATGCGCGTCGTCTAAGGATGTCGCTTTATAATTTTTAATGGAACGCGCGTTCCATCCTTTAACAGTAGGGGAAATGAAATTCTGAAAAAATTAAAAATCCTGCCTTCCTTTTTTTCTCCTTTCCCTCTTGCCTTGGACGCTCCTTCCTTCCCCCCTCCCGACATTGACTGCTGCTTACTTAGCTTCTTCCCTCACTTCTACCTACTGGAACCACCATATCTCCCACTCGATGTTGAAATTGTTAGAAAAAGCCCTAATTATACTCTCAAGTCTAAATACAGAAAAAATAGAAGATGTTGAAGAAGTAGCAGTAGAGGAAGTGGAGGATGAACAGTCGAAAATGGAAGGAATGGCATCAATAGCGTTGTTACTAGATGGGTCAATCTCGGGTCATTTTGTTCAGCTTCCCGAGTCCGTTTATTACCAGATGGGTCAATCTCATCTTTTTGTCTCGACTTCATATCTCTCTGTAAAGCAAGCGACGACTTCATATCAAAAGTGGAGGTGGAAGCCTAAAGACTGTAATTTGCCAAAGTAAGCATACCTGAAACGTGAAATTGGCAAATTGGATTGCACAGAAACGCGATTGGGATCGGGAATTTTGGTTTTGGAACGCCGATTTGTGAAATTCGGATCAGCACATCCTTTTGAATCGGTTTGTCTTCCTTTACCTCTGTACTCTCACTCACTCTCTCTCTCTCTCTCTCTCTCTCTCTAAGCCCTAAGCTGCCACCATCAATAATAAAATAGTTCGATCAAGTTTAGTTCAATTCCTGATCATCGATTTGAAATTCTATTTCTGATATGACCTTTTGTGCAATTCTTTGACCTTTTAATCTTAGGGTTTATCTTCATGAAATCTAATCTCTGTGAACGAACTAATACACTTTAGGATTAGGGTTTAGTAATGGGATTCCTTCATTTTTGTTAGGGCGATGTGAGTAATGAACCAAGGAGAAACACACAACAATGTAATCAAGAAGAAGATGTTCCAGTCTTGGTTGATGCAATACACCAGGGCGTACTGTTACAAATACACCAGGGCGTACTGTTAATAGAGGAAAATAATTGTTAACACAGGAACTTTTTCTTGTTTATTAACAGCATGGATGATGATGATGGTGATGGAGAACCAGAAAGTGCAAGCCTTTGCAATCCCTACGGGTCCAACTTGGGCGTTTTACAGTTGGAAGTGTTTTGTTTTGTGTGACTTATATGTTAATATTGGCAGGTGAAGAATCTCAGAATGGAAACAATATGCATGGTTGTCAAAATGGAGGGCCAAATCATTCAATGGCGATTGTGCCAATATCAGGTCCAGGAAGTGTTGTAGGTGGTCCCAGCACAGGCACAAATTTAAATATTGGTATGGAGCAAATTCAAATTAAAATTCATCCTACTCTCTCATATTCATATTCCTGCAATTCGTGGAAAGGTAACTTGTGCTCCAGTTTCAGGGGGAATGCTTGCTGCTGCTGGCTCAAGGGAAACCATTCAGCCACAGATCTAGCTACAGGTCTTGTTTTGTTTTATAACTTCGTTTTATCCTGTTATTAGTATAATTTTGGATCATTAGTAAAATTGTTATTTCAGGATGAAAGGGAGCTAAAGAGGCAGAGAAGGAAGCAATCCAATAGGGAATCTGCTCGCAGATCCAGATTACACAAACAGGTACTAAGAAACCGTTTCCCTTTCAGAAAGAAATAGTAGCAATTTAGGAAAGGAAGAAATGAAAGTAGGATGCTTGCTATATTTAATCCTAATTGATTGATGTACTGCAAAGTGACATCACACCTAGTTAGTTGGTTTGGTTCATAAATAAACAGAGCTTTCAGATTCCAGTAAGCATTCTGGGAATCTTCTTCAAGAACATGAATATTCTTGAAGGGATTCTGAGTATAATGTGAACTGAAACTTGGCAGGATTGTGAATTTAAAAAAATTGACTCCACGACATTGGTTTTCTGATACTCGTGTTGGTTTTGGTTGCAGTTGTCAGGGTTCACAAAGCTGTAATGGAAATCTTAGGATTCAGGGCAGAAAATCAAGATTCAGTCACCAAAAATCTATCTCTTGCGTTTCAGGGAGCCCAAATGATGATCAAATCCAGGGGCATATTCGTCTTGTTTCAAAGTATGCATTGAGGAGGATCAGATGATAGTTTCATTCACATTATCAAAAGACAATAAGTACCTTCTTGTTAGTCTCGTGAATGAAGAGTTACATCTTTGGAACATCCAGGGGCATATTCGTCTTTGGAACACTTGATCTTTTATTTGGTGGAATTGCTCGTATCCTACGTACTTTTTTTCCATTATTAAGAAGTTCAACCAATTTTTGGTCAGGTATGTCTTCAATTAAAAGATTATAATTTCTTCAAAAACATGTGTGCTTTAAAAAGGAACAATGGTGAAGTTGAATATTTGTTATGTAGGATGGGAGTCTTTGATGTGTTCTGTGAAGAACATCATTGCAAATGGTAGTAAAGAGGTTTCCCTTGCTGCAGTAGGGTGTTTGCAAATGGGGCTAACATGAAACAACAGTTTCAACTAATAAATTGATTTGCACCATAATTTGTTCTAGGTCCAAAATGTTGTGGATTTTTCAAAGATGATTGGAGCATTAGATGTAAATGAAAATCTTACACATCTTGGTTAGTTTATATTAATATATTTATAAAAGTTTATTTCCTAAGATTATCTTTTCTCATTTTTTCAAAATATACGTAAATATCTGGTAATGCTTCCATTGGATCCGAAATTAGGGAAAATGCTAATAATGGGTGCTTTTTTTTTCGTTGCTTTGATCATATTCTTACAATTGTTGCTGGACTTAGTGTCAGGGATCATTTTCTTTTGCCTCAAGAGAACAAAGACGTGAGTAATCCAGCTACTTTCACACAAGGGCATTTTGGTCATAATCAATCATCGGTTAGCGCCATTATATGCTCAGGCCTTTTTCCTAGCATTGCATCTGTAGTGGTATGTATGCTTAATGCTTATTTATTTAATTTACAATTTACAATACAATTGATAGATATATGAATCCATATGTTACTTAATTTTGTTCTTTTTTATTTTTAATATGTGCAGCATAGGGAGACATCAATGTCCTTCAAAACTATAGATGATGTCCAAGTCTTACTCTATGCAGTAAGTATTAAAGAAATAGCAATGCACTTTCATTCATTTGTTTCATATTTTTTTCACATTTCTCTAATGATATTTTTCCTTGAGTCATAGAATGATTGGCTCATATCTTGTTTTTTGATATTTATACGCAGTTTTTTTCTTACGTCGGTGGTGGCGAAGTTCAAGATTAAGGGAGACTTGTAATCATGTTTGGCTTTCCTTTCTAGTAAGAAACAGAGTTGTATGATTATTTGTTAGTTTTATAGGAATGTATAACACATGTTAGCAATGTATTATTTTTGTTTAACATTTGAATGATTTTTTGTATGACATTATAATTTGTGCAATTTATTTTATATTATGCAATGGATTGTATTTTTTGTATATGGTATTTTATTTCTGTTATAAGAAATTAAATGAAAATTTAATTTAAAAATTAATAAATATATAAATTTATTTTTTTTAAACTGTTAAATTTACGATACGCAAAAATGTATGTCATCTTCATTTATGACATGGCCTTTCTTGACAGGGGCTTTCTTGATACGCATTGCGTGTCATTAACACGCGCGTCGTAAGGTTACGACACGTGAATGCGTGTCGTCTTCCTTTATGACAGGGCCTTCCTTGATACGCATTGCGTGTCGTAACCGCGCGTCGTAAATGCGCGTCGTCTATAGATGACGCGCAAAAGCGCGTCGTCTCTCTTTATGACAGGGCCTTCCTTGACACACATTTGCGCGTCGTCTGAGCGTTTTACGACGCGCAATGAGCGTCGTAAAAGGCCTTTTTTCTAGTAGTGAAGTTAGTTGATTGATTGAGTCCTTAGTAAGTCACCCAAATGAGATACTAAGGCTAGGACCCAACACAATATTCTACAACTCAGGAGAGGGATGCCGTAACCCTAATTGCAGAATATTTGAAGGTAAGTGAATGATGATTCACTAATTTCCACCATGAAAAACGAAAAAGAATTTAAGTTTTAAATCTATGAAAACTCCTAGATTCATTGAACTTTCAATGGCATGTTTAAATCTCGATATGCCCCTCTTGTTTGTGACTGGGATGCCGAGGATCACAAAGTGGGTGTGAATAACCATGCAAACTTACATGGTGCCCTCACATGTTACAGTCACCTATTCGATGCGTCGGTAAACCACACACGCTCCACCGAACTATGACAAACATTGAGGCACCCTTTGCTACCTTTTCTTAGAACCATTTAGTGTGCCGGTAAACCGCACACGCTCCACTAACGTCTTTGCAAGGGCACAAAGTGTAATTTCATGGAATTGCATCAATTCACTTTTGCCTAAGTAACTAAGATTGGGAATTTTATGAAAACATTTAGTTACTTTAATAATTCATTATACTTATAATGGAAGGTTTCGTCCTATCCTACCCGTTCGGCTAACAACCCTCCACTAGTCAAGAGTGCGGTGGGTAAGAGTGGATACCCATTCAATCGCCATTTTATAGGCAATTTCCTTAAACACCCCTTATAGACCAGCTTCGTGAATGAGGCCTACTAATGGTAAGACTGACTTTTACTCATATGTATATATATAATGTTAGACCTTTAATGTTATATATATAGTATAGGGTGTATTTTACACTTTTAAAATATTAGGTGGTCAAATTTAACAATTATACTTTTAATTCAATTAAATTTTAAACCTAAACTTTTATGGATTTATTAAACCTCTTTTAATTATACTCCTTAATTAATTAATAAAACCAGAAGGGTGTAATTTGAATTTTTCAAACAATACTAGGGTTTTTAGAATTTAACATCCCTAATTAAACTTTTAATCAACTTTTAAATTCCAAAACTTGAGGGCAAGTTTTGAAACATTTCAAAACATTAGGGTTTAGAATTTAAATATACATCAAAATTAAACAATTAATCAAAATTTAAATTCCAATACTTGAGGGCAACTTTTGAAACCTTTTTCAAAACATTAGGGTTTTAACTATTTAAATTTCAAAACAACAAAACCTTTGGGTTCAAATTTAAACTATAAAACCTAAAGGGGAAAATATGAAACTTTTCATAACTATAAGGATCAAATAACAAATAATCTAACTTAACATTTAATTACATAATTATCCATATTTGATTTATTTAATGATTTCTTGCAAAACAATTTATCAATTTAATCAAAATAATTAATCAATTATCACATAAGGAAACAAATATTTTATTAATTGATAAATATCTTCAATTAGATCAAGAATATACTCATATATATCAAAAAATCGGATTTATATTGATCTAATGTGATAAGGTAACTTTCTATAAGCAAAAACAGCAAGAAATCGCGAAGATAGCCCCATCTGACGAGTTGACTCGTCGAGTCAAGCATGGACTCGTCGAGTCTGCATGGACTCGGCGAGTCCAGCTATGGACTCGGTGAGTCCAACCTCCAGAAACCAAAAAAATCGAATTTTTCATACATATCAAGCATCAATACAATAGAAACCAGTCTAGGCTCTGATACCACTGATGGGTTTTGGTCCTAAGAACATCCTATGTGCTCATACAAACCCTAATGCTTGGATCTAGGTTTCTCTATTGTACATGCAAGTTATCTAAGACTATAAACCCTAATTCTAGCATACAAGTAATCATATTAACATAATAATAGGTTTATAATGTTACCTTGATTGTTTTGTAGCAATAACAATCCCAAATCACCTTCTATTGACTTTGGAAGGCTTAGAGTCACAAGTGTCACTCCTCTAATGGTTCACAAACACCATAAGCAAGAGGATGAAGAGGAGAGTGGATAGAGGCTGCCAAAACTCGTGTGCAACCCTACCAAGAAGCTTAGCCACGTTTTTGGTCCTTAAGGGATCTATATATAGTGAGGCAATTAGGGTTATCTAACATGGAAACCCTAATTTAGATGCTTAAGCCCTAAGCAACCCATGGAGCCCTTTCCATAAGGCCTTGGACGATTTCATATGGGCTTCCCATAGAATTTGTCCACCTTATGATATAAGGCAATCCATGACCCAAATTGCAATTATCTTATAATTACAATTCCAGTCCCTTAAGTTTAATTAATCTCTTTTAGTCACAAAACGAATTACCAATTAATTATTGACTAATATTAATTAAACAATATGATTTCTCCTTTAATATATTATTCCCATAATATATTAATAAATCATATTTAATCCTTTCTCTCCATAATTCATCCTATCAAGTTGCTTTGGTGAAGGCAACCCAAAAGGACCATGCACCATCGGGTCAAGTACATACCAAAATAGTTATGGACTTAGACACTAATCCAACAGTAATGACTATGCACAAAAGTCACAAAGACTTGGCAACAGACATTACAAAGCATTCCAATGGAGAGCAACTCCATGGAAACAAAGTGTCAAATTCAAAGTACATTCCTTTGAACATCCTTCTTGCATTAAGTTTTCTAATCTTACACAGATTTAAAGAATAACTTCCACCTATGGAAACATTTCCACATTCCATTTTGACTATCACTTCTGAACAAGAGTTGCCTCCTTTCAGAATATGTCAATGTGGTCCTCCCAAAATTAACAACATACTTCCAATTGTCCATGAGCAACCAATCTTTGGTAAACCTCAGATTGTCCTCGACAATTGCTTAATCATTTTAGTCATATCCAGTTCTAGTACTTTTTCCCTCTTAATGCCCTAGGCATTTGGAAAATTTAGAAAGGATAAATATTATAGCACATGTAATCGATCCTATACCCTAAGCATATAGGACACAATTCATGATGTCTCACATAAATACATGATCCAAGACCATCCTAGTCCATTCTTTTGCTATAATATTTTTTTTATTTTCCATGTTTTCAAAATTCAACTATAAAGAGGGATGTCATAGTCATAATCGAATTTTGAGAACACAATATATATAGAATTTCCTTATGTTGAACCATTCCAACATAAAATTCATATATATGTCCTTTACTAAAGATGATTAAAATCTCAATCTAAGCTTTTAGAATTGAAATTAAGTATAATTTCCTCTCCCTTAATTATAGGAAAACAATTTTTCCCAATTGAAACTTTTGTTTTCTATAATTAACATTGCTAATTTGCAATACTTAACGTAATAATCATGCTCCCACTAACATAATAATTATTAGCATTACACTTATGCTCCCACTAGCTTTGACATGTATCCAAAAATCAGTTGGACTTTTAGATATCAATACTTTATTGACTTTCTTACCAAAGTTCAGATTTCTGATATATAGGATGCTTTGATAAAACTTTATCAAAATCATACACCTTTCCTTAGATAGCTCACATGTGTGTCTAAACAATTATGAAGAGGGACGTCGTAATCATAATGTTTAGACGTTTTCCATTTCTCACAAGTCCAAGTTAGTGTGTCGGTTAACCATGATGGGTTTTATACAAACAATCCTAAGTGTGCATGCAACCCTAGTTTGGATCTATGTTTTCACTATTAGATACACAACATTATGAACACAAGAATAAAACCCTAATGTGCATTGCTATTTTCGAAATTAACATATAAGGTTGGATTACATACCTCTTGTTGTTATATTGCAATAACAACTTAATCTTCAAATCCTAAGTCTTGAAAGCAAGCACCACAAGTGTAGTGCCTCTAATGGCTCACAAACACCACAAGCAATTGGAGAAGCTTAAGATAGAGGAGGGAGGAGATGGAATTCGTCCTTAGGACCTCTTAGGAGCATGTACACGAATTCTAAAGGCCTAGGGGTCTTTATATAGGGTTTAGATTAGGGTTTCAGTCCTTATCCTTATCCAGTTGCTTGCCCACCAAGCAACCACAAGATAAGCCTTGAAAAACCTTATCTACTTATCCTTGGACGATTTTAAGGATATCCTTATCCTTGAATTCGTCCATCCTTTAACAAGGATAAATATTGCCCTATCTTGCAACTATCTTATAATTACAATTCAGCCCCTCTAGTTTAATTAATTACACTTGATCACAAAATTAATTCCTAATTAATTATTGACCAATATTAATTAAACAAATATGATTTTTCCTTTAATATATTTGTAACACCGTGGTTTTCAAAGCAAAATTTTTCATTTAAATAATCAATTTAATATTAAAACACTTGTTTAAAATCTTATTCATATTTGAATTACAAAACATAGTTCCATTTTCATTTGAATAGACAATCAGGATCCTCCAAAATACAACTCTTTCCTCGGTGTGTACAATCGAGCCGATGCCATTCCGCGTTACTGAAAGAACCTGAAACAACATAACATAAATATTGTAAGCACGAAGCTTAGTGAGTTCCCCAATATACACTTACGCACATACGCCTTTCCAGGCCCTGACCTTCCGGTCCTCATTATCACGCCTTCCGGCCCATAACATAATCGCCTTCCGGCCCATAACATATTGCCTTCCGGCCCACATATCATACATAGCACATATAACAAATAACTTACCACATATAGCATACATATCACATATCATATCCGACCTTCCGGTCACAAAGTCAAACCCTTCCGGGTACAGTATAGTGAGAAGACTCACCTCGCGGCCACTGGAAGATAGCAACTCCTGAAATCTCTTGCACTTGATCCTCCGAGCTACAAGCTCCCTGTCTCATCATATATCTCTTTTTAATACTTCTATCTTCCACGTTAACTGACCCTAAAACGTTACACACAGGTCAACTCTGGTCAATGGCCATCTCGACTGGACTCGGCGAGTACCCTGGCGACTCGGCGAGTCTAGTCGTCCTCACCAACTCCTGCATGATCCCTTTCTACTCGTCGAGTATCCCTCTTGACTCGACGAGGTCCTCGTGGAAGAATCGCGGGGCCACCCCGACTCTACTCGCCGAGCCTGAAGAACAAACTCGGCGAGTCCCAGTGAATCTTCAAGCTACTCGCCGAGTCTGATCATCCGACTCGGCGAGTCTACGCCATGCAGTCGATCGAACTGCTTCCTGAGATACATATATTCTCGAATATACAAACATGGGACCTTCTGGACCTCTAAGGGTCCTAATACAAGGTTATAAATGTTGAATAACAACACAACAATCCATCTAGACTCCAAATGGGTTCCATAAACCCTAAATCCATATACACATCAATCACAGGAGAATGTAATCCGAATTATTACCTGAATGATGTACCTTCCATGTCCCCAAACTTCAGAACTCGAACTCCCTGCAGTTCCTTTAGCTAAAACCCTTCTCCTCCCTGCACAACAATTCCTTCAAGGTCACCAATGGCCTTCAAGCTTGCTCTAGCCGCCCCAGTCGCCTAGGGTTCTTCCCAATCGATCCAAAGTCGTGAAATGACGGCATAATAACCCTTATATACGACCCAATACTGAACGGCTAGGGTTTCCGCTGAACAGCGTCGACTCGCCGAGTCCATATCTGGACTCGTCGAGTCCAGTCGTGAACCCGCGACCAAACCTGCGACCCTACTCGGCGAGTCTGGCTCCAACTCGTCGAGTCTCCCCTTTAAAACACCCCCAAAATGAAACTTAACAATACTTGAGATTTTGGGCTGTTACAATTCTCCCCCACTAGAATTAGACTTCGCCCTCGAAGTCTCACTCTGAAAATAGTTCTGGCTGCTGCTCCCGCATCTCACGTTTCGGCTTCCCCAGACACTACCGATCTCTTCCGAGGCCGCCACTGAACCAGTACCAGAGGTACCTCCTTGTTCCTCAGAACCTTGATCTTCCGATCTCCACCGGCCACTGGCCTCTCGACGTAACACAGGCTCGCATCCACCTAATCGTTCTCTAGTAGAACCACTGCTGACTCATCCGCTATACACCTCTTCAATTGCGACACATACCAATGTCATGGATCCGTCCCAATTCCGTTGACAGCTCCAAACGATAGGCCACCCTTCCTACCTTCGCACCTTCACGAAAAGACCCAACATACCGGGGCCCCCCATTTACCCCTCTTCCTAAATCGAAACACCCCGTCAGAAATACGAAGTCGCCGACCTGAATCACATGCTCGTAACGGCGTCTGCCTGCATAACTTTCCTGTTAACTCTAGACGATCACTAACTCTCTTTAACCTGCTGAGTCTGCCCTGTCAACTGAAGTACGAACTCTGAACTGCTCATCACTCTCTGTAGTCGGAAATTACCCAAGATGCACTCTGCTCCAAATCTCAACGATCACTCAACCCATAAGGGTTAGGAAACCCTGAACCACCGGATCCCCGATCCAAAGCCCACTTTGCCCATTCCGGACCGACTGAGAGATCCGTTCTCCCTCTCAGATCAACTCTCACAAGTTCCCTCTTGCCATCACATACACATACTGAACTAGTCCCAACACTCGCAGGTTGAAAAACCCGATACACTGATGATATCCTCGAACATCTCCCAAGACGAACCACTAATATCCGTCCTATACCCTGATCAGAATCACACTGAGAATTCAAGATTCTCTATTCCCTTGCATCCTTTTTGAGTCTCGTCAGTCATCCCAACCCGGATGGGTTCCTACTTCACTGCCGCAAACACGATGCTCAAAACCATACTTGAAATACTCTAACCATAACTCTACTCTGCAGCTTTCACTTTCGTGAACTTGCACCCCTTCGGAGTTACACACCTTCCTCTTTTCCTTTTTCCAAGGAACCCTCTTGGCCATAATGCCACCCCAACCGGTGCCACGGTGCTCGCCCCAAGCGACACCACCCTTTTTGCGTAACCGCTATCCACATACTCTGGTTCTCATTGCAGGGGCTCTCAATCTCATGCACTCTCTCCACTCATCAAAATCACTGCCTCAACTAAACAAGATTGCCAATCCCGGGGCCCGACCTTCCAATGTAATCACACTGCACATACACCATCCGTAATCCCAAACTGATCCAGCAATACCAACAGAGTCTCCAGCATGACTGGACCGACTCTCATAACACATACTAGCCACTCGAGGCTATGTCTCTGTGGGTCCGTACACCCAACTCTGCGAACCCTCAGGTTCTAACTCTGGAACCTTCCGGTTCCAGCTCTAGAAACATGCACAACATAATCCCGTGGGATTAATGCAGTACAACCCATCACGTACCTCAAACATACTAATACTCTGATCACATAACCCCGGTTACTTACTCAAGCTTGATCCCGGCCTTCTCTCAGGCCTCCACAGTCAAATGCCCTAGGTTTGTATCCCGCCCCGCATACCCGACACTCGCTCTCGTCGGCCTATACTCTGCGCTGACAAACACTGCTGAATCCCAACAGCTAAGCACCCTCACATACTCATCGATCTCCCGGAGAATTTTCTAATTCTCCCCCCCCCCCCACTAAAGCACTGACTAACTGCCACCGATCGTCATTAACGACCTTACAGAACAATCCTGTACAAAGAGAACAATTACACACTGACTGCTTCCCACAAGCACAAGCAACCCTCAGCAAAACACACCTCCTTCCTGATCAACCCACTCACAAGAATCTAGTCCTTCAATCATCCACTCCACGACTGTAGATGCTACCCGACAATCAACCCAGTGCCGCACCTCCCCTAACAACCCCCACGAACGATAACCAAAGGAATCCTCGACAATAACCCATAACCAAACTCACAATCGGCCCAAGGGATGAACACCACATCGAAAACCGCACAAGACTACTGACACTAAAACACCAATTATAACCATACCCAACCATCAGGGAATAACGTATGCCAAAGCGAAAACCTGAAGCACCAATCCATAACCATGCCAGACCCGCGAACAACGAATACCGCACCGAATTCCATACAAGATACCAGCACAAACAATACGCCAAATCAATGCCAGACAATTAAGACATCATGAAAGCATCATACCCGCAGCTGCCTCCGGCACTGCTCCGTCTCCCTCTGTCGCACGCAGATAAACACGACCCTGAGCCCCCTTGGGGCTCCGCTTCATCCTGTCCTCCTCAAATCCCGAATTGGCACTGACTGCCAACAATCCCGTGCACAGTGCCCCTCCTTTCCGCACTTGCGGCATGCACCACCGGACCCGCAAGCTCCGATGTAACCCCTTTTTACTCGACCATCGACACCTATGGTCTCATGATTTCCTACTGCATCTCTATACTCCACTTATTACTACTCCTGAAAATTCTTGCTTTCTTACATACTGCACCCGGTTCTCCCCCACTAGGGTTCGAACCAACACCAATTAGTATACAATCAACCCACGACTATCTTTCACCAGCGAAATCGTACCTGCCCCCGTAAAGTGCTGTGCAACACCCGATAGTCCCTCCCCTTATGAAGTCAATCAATCCCCTATACTCTGAACCTCTAGCTAACTCTTCAAGAACTTCTCATCACGGCTGCCTCTAATCGTTCCAAATCCCATACTGATCTAATACTAAGCACCTGCACTGCTCGATAACATATCTGGCTCGTAGACTGCACCGCAGCATCATCGTTCCTCTCATCTCAACTCATCAATCCGTATCCAACGCCGGATTTGTCCCAAGGACAGGGACTTACTCTCAACATAGACGACAACTCTCCGCACTGCAAAACTCGTCTGAACTCTTCACTGCTACCACTATAACCCAACCTGTTATTCTCAATTAGGTGTGGTGTGGTTCTCGACTACCTCAGCCCCAACTGACTGTCTGTTCACGGTAAATCTCTGTCTCGCGGTACACCCGCTACCTGATGCTCTGAGGGAAGTCATTATCGATAACTACCTACAGGGTGTACTCCCAAATCCAGAACTGAAACACCAGACCTCTCGCGTCTTGCACACGAGCATAAATGACACTACCCACCCAAAAAGGTGACCTCTCCTCTGTCGTCTGATTGCTCAACTCAACTGAAATTCTCCCCTGTCTTTGACTCTTACCAAAATACTCTGATAGGCACTTGTCTTTCCCCTCGAGGAACGCCTCTCCGTACTCAATCATGGTCTACAGGCCTGAAACCCATAGCGTCCAATCTCTACCTCATCGGTCATAACCGGATAACAAGATAGCCACAAGCATCATCCACTACGAACCATGGTACTCATCCCATGACATCCCTCCTCAACATGCTTCAGTGTATGGTACCTGAACCATAGCACCACTCCTCAATCTGCTCCAATGTATAGCACTCGGACCACAACATCTATCTCAATCTGTTCCGATGTATGGTGCCCGGACCATAACATCACTCTGTATCCGCTCCGATGTATGGTATCCGAACCATAACATCACCCCTCAATCTGTTCCTTAGGACCTTTAGGATGCCCCCTGTATCAAGTATGGGTCCTCTGCTTTCAGTAGTACGGGCCCATACTACCTGCCACATCTACCCATACTTTCCACACGGACCATCCCAGAGTTCCTGAGTAGCTGATAAACCTGCTCTTTCACCCATCTCATCGCGTGTGCTCGCTTTCCAGCGAAATCCTCTACTCTACCAGCGCACTCATCTGGCTAGGTTTACTCCCTAGTCCCTTCCGCTGTCCTCCCACTTCTTTGCTATCAGCTGCTGAAGAGTTCCTAATGATGCCAGCCCTCTACCTCCTGAGTATCGTCATACTCACTTAGTAGCTGACTCCCATCATCGATAACTCCACAAAGCACAAAGCAAGCAGCATTCGAGCATTGAAGCATACATAGGACTCCCCACCTGTGGTAGCTCCACCTTCTCGGCTCATCCTCGGAAGTACCTCTGTACCCCGTAGCTTTACCCCTTGTGCGTTCTAACTAGATACTCTCACTCATCACATACACACAAAAGCATAACGCACATATAACAGCAAACCCTAGACTAAGGCATCACAAATCAGGCCACTCTAGTCCTAAGATGTGAAATACCTAGCCTGTCTCTAGCATGCAATAATGTCTCATAAAGTGCATAATAGATATTTCATAATACAAAAGTAAGGGTATTTTGGGAAATCACCGTTTGGCTCTGGCTGATTGTACACACTGCTCTTTCTTGCTTTCTCTTTGAACTCTTATTCACTTTTAGAAAACTATTTATTTGAAAACCTTTTCTTAATTCCTCAGTTTGAGTCCAGACTCACCTGTAGGCGCGTCCGAATCCCTCAAACCAAGGCTCTGATACCAATTTGTAACACCGTGGTTTTCAAAGCAAAATTTTTCATTTAAATAATCAATTTAATATTAAAACACTTGTTTAAAATCTTATTCATATTTGAATTACAAAACATAGTTCCATTTTCATTTGAATAGACAACCAGGATCCTCCAAAATACAACTCTTTCCTCGGTGTGTACAATCGAGCCGATGCCATTCCGCGTTACTGAAAGAACCTGAAACAACATAACATAAATACTGTAAGCACGAAGCTTAGTGAGTTCCCCAATATACACTTATGCACATACGCCTTTCCAGGCCCTGACCTTCCGGTCCTCATTATCACGCCTTCCGGCCCATAACATAATCGCCTTCCGGCCCATAACATATTGCCTTCCGGCCCACATATCATACATAGCACATATAACAAATAACTTACCACATATAGCATACATATCACATATCATATCCGACCTTCCGGTCACAAAGTCAAACCCTTCCGGGTACAGTATAGTGAGAAGACTCACCTCGCGGCCACTGGAAGATAGCAACTCCTGAAATCTCTTGCACTTGATCCTCCGAGCTACAAGCTCCCTGTCTCATCATATATCTCTTTTTAATACTTCTATCTTCCACGTTAACTGACCCTAAAACGTTACACACAGGTCAACTCTGGTCAACGGCCATCTCGACTGGACTCGGCGAGTACCCTGGCGACTCGGCGAGTCTAGTCGTCCTCACCAACTCCTGCATGATCCCTTTCTACTCGTCGAGTATCCCTCTTGACTCGACGAGGTCCTCGTGGAAGAATCGCGGGGCCACCCCGACTCTACTCGCCGAGCCTGAAGAACAAACTCGGCGAGTCCCAGTGAATCTTCAAGCTACTCGCCGAGTCTGATCATCCGACTCGGCGAGTCTACGCCATGCAGTCGATCGAACTGCTTCCTGAGATACATATATTCTCGAATATACAAACATGGGACCTTCTGGACCTCTAAGGGTCCTAATACAAGGTTATAAATGTTGAATAACAACACAACAATCCATCTAGACTCCAAATGGGTTCCATAAACCCTAAATCCATATACACATCAATCACAGGAGAATGTAATCCGAATTATTACCTGAATGATGTACCTTCCATGTCCCCAAACTTCAGAACTCGAACTCCCTGCAGTTCCTTTAGCTAAAACCCTTCTCCTCCCTGCACAACAATTCCTTCAAGGTCACCAATGGCCTTCAAGCTTGCTCTAGCCGCCCCAGTCGCCTAGGGTTCTTCCCAATCGATCCAAAGTCGTGAAATGATGGCATAATAACCCTTATATACGACCCAATACTGAACGGCTAGGGTTTCCGCTGAACAGCGTCGACTCGCCGAGTCCATATCTGGACTCGTCGAGTCCAGTCGTGAACCCGCGACCAAACCTGCGACCCTACTCGGCGAGTCTGGCTCCAACTCGTCGAGTCTCCCCTTTAAAACACCCCCAAAATGCAACTTAACAATACTTGAGATTTTGGGCTGTTACAATATTATTCTTATATCATATTAATAAATCACAATAACCTCTCTCTCTATTTAATTTCTCCAGTCAAGTTGCTTTGGTGAAGGCAACCCAAAAGGACCATGCACAACCGGGTCAAGTACTTACCAAATATGGTTACGGGCTTAGACACTAATCCAACAGTCTCCCACTTGGATAAGTCTAGTAACCACAAATGTAACGTGCAACCCGATTAGCACTCGTAGCTCTCAAAGACGTTGTCAAACTCTGATCTTATCAGTAACCTGTCCTCTAGATAAGGGATCGTACAGTCCTCTGTTAGATATCATGCTGACAATTCTATGGAATGATTAGTCAAGCATTTAGGTTTCTCGATCTCCGATTTATTTGACATAGAACTTAATCGAACACATCAATTTAATTCTGACCGGGCCCGGCACATAAGTCAAATCAAATCATCGAGCGGCTGAGATATATCTTCTACCCTTTTAGGATAAAATTTACAGATAAACTTCGACTTATATGCATTTACTTATTCAATAATCAACTATACACAACAATGCGTTTTATAACATTGAGTTACCAATGCGTTTTCGCATTATCAATGCACAATCAATTAGCAAATAATAAACCATATATCTAGGTTCTAAGACTATATGATATTATCGTCTTGCAATCACCTCTTATATATCATATTCCATACGGTGATTCCAGCAAGCGCGGGTTTATTCTAATGCTCAAAACCAGTTCATAAGCACTCATGAACGTCGCAGCAACCCTTTGCTAAGTCTAATACCATTTAGACAATCTACGCACCAATTCATGACAATCTTCATTCATATCTACTTCCAACACATGAACGATTGTGGACAATTTGAATAATTCGATTATTCCTAATAAACTCAATTATTCTTGAAGTCAAAACATGCAAAAATTGAAACAATAGTTAAACAATTAACATATGACAATAGCTTTACTTATAAATAAAACTCCTTTATTTAATCATCAAATGTCAATTACATTTATCTATTACACGTTTCTAAAACTATTTAATATATGCTAATAACATCCTTCAGCCCAATACTCCTAGCATGCTGCAAGTGCTTAACCCTACTCAGTCCCTTCGTAAGCGGATCTGCTGGGTTATCTTCTGATGATATCCTCTTCACTACGAGTTGTCCTTCTTCTACACGATGTCTGATGAAGTGATATTTTCTGTCGATATGTCGAGATCTACCATGATCCCTCGGTTCCTTGGTCAAGGCAACCGCTCCTTCATTATCATAGAAAATCTCCATGGGCTCCTTTATGGCGGGTACAACTCCAAGGTCACCAATGAAGTTCTTCAGCCATATTGCCTCCTACGACGCTTCGCTTGTTGCTATGTACTCTGATTCGCACGTTGAATCAGCTACTGTTTCCTGTTTGGAACTCTTCCAAGTCACTGCTCCTCCATTTAGGGTAAAGACCCAGCCCGATTGCGAACGATAGTTGTCCCTATCGGTTTGGAAGCTGGCGTCACTGTACCCTCGCACCTTCAAGTCATCACTCCCTCCGAGCACTAAAAACCATTCCTTCGTCCTCCGAAGGTACTTAAGGATATTCTTCACAGCAATCCAATGTGCTCTGCCAGGGTTCCCTTGATATCTACTCACCATGCTCAAAGCAAAGGCTACATCAGGGTGAGTACAAGTCATAGCGTACATGATTGAGCCAACTGCGGAAGCGTATGGAACTCGGCTCATTTCAGCTATCTCAGCTTCGGTACTCGGACTTTGAGTCTTACTCAATTTGGCATTGCTTTGTATCGGTAATTCTCCCTTCTTCGAGTTTTTCATACTAAAACGTTTTAGTACTTTCTCTAAGTAAGTGTTCTGACTAAATCTAATTAGTCTCTTACTTCTTTCTCTTACTATCCTTATTCCCAAAATGTAAGAAGCTTCTCCGAGGTCCTTCATAGCGAAGCACTTCCCGAGCCAGGACTTAACCTCCTACAAATTCGGGATGTCGTTTCCTATGATCAATATGCCATTGACATATAAAACTAGAAAGGTTACTATACTCCCACTGGCTTTGACATATACACACGACTCATCTTCGCTTAGTACAAATCCAAACTCTTTGACTTTCTCATCGAAGCAAAGATTCCATCTACGAGATGTTTGCTTAAGTCCATAATTGGACTTCTCAAGCTTACACACTCTATTTGGATGCTTCAGATCCACAAACCCTTCTGGCTGAGCCATGTAAACATCCTCAGCCAACTTTCCATTAAGGAAAGCGGTCTTGACATCCATTTGCCAAATCTCATAATCATGAAATGCGGCAATAGCTAGCATCACTCTAATAGATTTTATCTTCGCAACTGGTGAGAAGGTCTCTTCATAGTCAACTCCGGGAGTTTGAGTAAAGCCCTTCGCAACCAATCGTGCTTTATATGTGTGTACCTTTCCATCCACGTCGGTCTTCTTCTTGAAGATCCACTTACACCCAACGGTCTTACGTCCGGGCACATGATCAACCAAATTCCAAACTTGGTTATCATACATTGATTGGATCACGCTATCCATCGCCTCTTTCCATTACATGGTATAGCTTCAAAGTAAAAGACACCATTTAGATAAGCTAAAATAGAACCATTCACATTATTAAAAGAAAATCTAAAACCTTGTCTATATAAACCATGAAATGAAATGATGTTTCTAGCCATTTCTGTCGAATAGCAACAATTGTTCAAATCTAAACATAAATTATTCCTAAGCACTAAAGAATACACTCCAATTTTGGTCACAGGTGACGATCTTCTGTTCCCCATGATTAGATTGATTCTTCCTTGCTCTACATCCCTACTTCTTCTTAGTCCCTACACATTAGAACAAATGTGGTAACCACAACCGGTATCAAGAGCCCAAGAAATAGCATGACTAGAATCGTTAGATTTAATTGTGTATATACCTGCGAAAGATGGCTTGATCTTTCCTTCTTTGATGGCTTGCAGGTACTCTGGGCAGCTTCTCTTCCAATGTCCTATCTTGTGGCAGTGGTGGCACTCTGCCTCCTTAGGGTTAGGGCAGGGCTTAGCGGGATCAACTTTGGTCCCACTAGAAGAGGCACCATCTCGGGCTTTAACCTTGCGATAGTTTTTAGACGAAGCCTTCCTCTTCTTTCCCTTTCCTTGACCAATATCCAAGACAGGAGCAGCGGGTGGATTGGGAGTTGGTGCAACAGACTTGTCCTTGAAGTTGCTCTCAGCGACCCTCAAGAGACCTTGGAGTTTGCTTAGGGTGACCTCTTCTTTGTTCATGTGGTAGGTCATCCTAAATTGATTGTACATCGGAGGCAAAGAGTGAAGCACCATGTCGATCACCAAGTCTTCCCCAAAGTCAACATTCAACTTGCGAAGACGATCGACATACCTTTGTATCTTTTGCAGGTGCACGGTAAGAGACTCTCCATGACCCATCTTAGCGGAAATCATGTTAGTGAAAATCTCATAACGCTCTTGTCTCGCGTTTTGGTGGTATCTCTCCAATAAGTCTTGGTGCATGTCGTATGGATACACGAGACTATCTCAGACTTAGCATTTCTCTTTACCATTTGGTCAACCGGGTTAACTATGGCCGATCCCTTTCCATTGGGAAGAGAAAACTTTTCTGGATTTCTAATGTTACCATTGTCAATGTCCATAGAAGTTTGGGAAGTAGATCTTCCAATTAAATTCGCTTTAGCAGTGCTCCAAATCATTGTTGATTCAGCAGCAACAAGCAAATAGGTAAGATCAATAAGGGTCATGTCATGGTCTGTCATATAGTAGTCTCAAAGGAACTCACTATGTGACTTAGGAAGTGATTGTCAAAATGTGACTTCATCTTCAAGATGTGAGCACACATAGACATTGCTTGCCAATAGGGTTTGAGTGACCTTGAATAACCATGCAAATATACTTGGTACTTTTAATTTTTATCACTTAATCGATTTGTTGGTTAACCACACGCGCTCCACCGAACTATGATAAAGATTAAGTCACCCTTTGCCAACCTTGTTAAATCCAAGTTAGTGTGCCGATTAACCACACACGCTCCACTAACGACTTAAGCATGGTGCAAACTGTAATTTCATGGGTTAGCACCAAATTCACATATTCCTAAGTAACTAAGATTGGGAATTTAAAAGTGTTTAGTTACATAGTATTTATCATTATACTTTTAACGAAGGGAGAATTATAGTCATGTCCTACCCGTTCGGCAAACGACCCTCCACCAATCAAGGAAGCGGTGGGTGAGAGTGGATACTCATTAAACTGTCATTTTATAGGCAGTAACCTTATACCCCCCCCCCCCTATAAATCGGCTTCGTGAATGAGTCCTACTAACGGTAAGAATGACTTTGTTCTTATACATACATATATATATATATATATATATATATATATATATATATATATACACTAAACCTATAATATTATAATAGTATAAGGGTTGAATTTTAACTTTTAAAATTCTAAGGGTTCAACTTGGAATTAAAGTATTCATGGGGGGAAATTTTACAAATTCCAAAACTTGAGGCAAGTTTTGTACAATTCAAAAAACTTTTCAATTCCATAACCTATGAGTTTAAATTAGTTTTTAATGAAAATACTCTTCAAGTTCCATAACTTGAGGACAAGTTATGGAAGACTTTAAAGCATTTAAAAAAATGATACTCTTCATTTTTCATAACTTATAGAAGTCCTATGAGCTTTAAAAATCATAAATGAGACTTTTCATATAACTTGAGGACAAGTTACAAAAACACATTTTATGAACAACTTTTAGATTAATTTCGATCGAAAATAAATTATCACATAACTTTTCTATTAATCTAAACTAACTCATAAGAACACTATAATTCAGATCATCAATCTTCAAGAAATTTCTTAGAAATTGGATTAGCATGAACATCACCACATCAAAAACAAGTTTATAAGTTCAAAAACAACTTAGGGTAATGTTCCTAGTCCAGTTACAGCCAAAAAACTCGAAAATATGCTGTCAGGGGCTCCAACTCGCCAAGTGCAGGAACAAACTCGACAAGTTGGATGAGTTTGTACATCGACTCGTTGAGTCCCCTGTCCAGACAGCACAAAAACTTCGTTTTTCAGCCTTTTGCATCAAGTATAATTGAAAACAAGCCTTGGCTCTGATACCACTGATGGGTTTTAGTATACTACAACATCCTATGGTGCACATACAACCCTAAATACCTTGGATCTATGTTTTCACTAATTATACGTACAAAGGAGTTTCCAAGGTATTAAACCTATTACTAGCATGCAATTTGTCATAAACAATACAAGATACTAGTTAGAGTAACATACCTTTTATATGGCTTGAAGTCTTGATGTATTTTGATGTTGCTTGAAACACTTTGGCGGTTAAGAACTTAGTGCCCCAAGTGTTGCACCTCAAATGGAATCACAACTTACCTAGGACAAAGGTGACTCTTAAGAGAGAAACTCCATGCATCAAAAACGCCATCATTCTCTAAGAACTTTTAGTGGTGTTTTTAGGCAATGGACTACATATTTATATGTGGAATTTCAAGAGTCATGGATATAAACCAAATCTATACCCATGGGTTTTATGATCCATGGTTCATGTGGCCCAAATCTATATGTATCCATACATAAACTTGGTCCAACATGGATCATAAGCCCAACACATATAAATATAACTAATTACCATAATTAGTCACCATAGATTTAATTATTCTCTTCTGATCACTAAATTAATTCCAAATTAATTCTTGATCAATACTAATTAAAACACATGATTTCATGTTAATATATTATAACTTATAATATATTAACAAACCATATATAACCTTCCTCTCAAGAGTCCATCCTAACAAATTGTCCTGGTGTTATTCAACCCAAATGGACCATGCTACTCTTGGTTCGAGTACATACCAATAATAGTTATGGGCTTAGACACCTAATCCAACAGAAACACGGTCGGACCACGAGGAAGCTCACTAGGGGAACATTCGGGGTTCCAACACACAGACACCGTAGGGACACTCCCTGTTGGAGAAATTCCTTGCAGGCATTTCCTAAGCGACCCCACAGACAACAAGAAGGCCATTGCTAAGATCGTGTTGATTCCAATATAGAAAGCACAACCACGAAAAGAAAAATACATGCCTGAGGCAAAGAACCGAACAAGCATCTCACAACAAGAAGTCTTGAGAACTATTGTCGGAAGAATGTCTAGCCCGAGGGTATGCTGGCCCACCACACATAAAATCGAAATCGAAACACTGAAAATCACTGCTGGCGAATACCCAGAATATCAAGTCCTCATTCCTCCTCAAAGCCAACATGCCATGACTTTAACTAACAGCTATCGGTCACCAAGTCAATGGGGTATCCATATCATGGGGCTACCCTTCGTCGTCCTAGAAGGAACTAGTTTCCCCCTGGCAGCCCCTGACTGTTTTAGTAGGAAGGAAAAATATAACCAACCATTAGGATGGAAAAAAGCCTGGGTTGGAGAACCACCAGCAACATCTCAACTCCATCACCATGTCCCAAGGCCAGACCTCGGAGGAGAACCACTTAACCTGATACAAGGAGTGAAAGCAATGTCGTCACTTAGGATCACAAACGGGTCGTGGCGAGCGCTAAACTTTGGTGCAATCATCAACAAGGTAGAGAAATATCCAAACTTGAGCATAATCAGTGGGAAACACGTGGCTGTTAAACTTGGCCAAGCCAAACACAGTGGAAACGTTAAAATCGCCACACTTGGTACATGTGAATGGAATCCCCGAAGTAGAAGACTGGAGGTTGGAAAAAGCATGGGTTTAACCATACACGACCCAAGAGCCAGCTAAACGTTGCCAAAGAACATGAAAGTAGGGCCACAAAAATGTACCAAGATGACGTTGGCATCCCAAGAACTCAGGACGAAAGGGGTCACCTCCTGGACCAGGAGTGCATGCAGTTCACACCACCACACCTAAAGCAAGGAAAATGGTCTAGATAAGGCATATTTGGGGCTTAGGAAATGTGACCAAACTCCGAATGGATAATCATACCCCAACGGATCAGCCCAAGAAGCTAGGCCTTGGCTTACACCACGATGTAGTCACCTCTTTTTCTTTACTCATCAAACAATGTAGTTATCTCTAAAACCATCATCAATGAAGAACGTGGACTACACCAAAAAAACTATCATAACATTTTTACAATTCAAGCTTGATAACATTCACAAACTGGGTTGTACACGTTTACCAAATGATAACAAGGACTGATCATCCATATCATTTGAGCGAAACCATTGTTAGAATGCAACCATATGTGTCAAAGGTTCATAAAATTTCCCAAAAAAATAGTACCTAAGTCCTAAACGCCTCAAGGTGACGATCTTGGCTTGACTTAGAGAATTAGGTCTAGGGTATAACTCCCCAAGGCTCAAGACTTAGAACAAAGTCTCAAAAAGGGTAATCATCAAACCTTACCTAACAGAAAATCGGGGAAGAACACCCTAACAAAGCAAACTAGATAGAAAGACCCAGTTTAGAAATAATGTCTACGACCCAAATAAAGGTCAAATTCTGAGCCCGCATCACGAGCTTTCGGGACAAATCCAAAGTAATTTAATAAAATATAGTTCCTAGAGTCATAAGTTAGGAAAATCTAGTGGCACGACTAGATCACCAAACAACACAACCACCCACCAAGTAGAGAGATTTAACTGCCTCGAGTCGACCCCCAAGGCCAACACAAACTTAGGCGAAGAATCGCCTCAGAAAGGAAAAATAAGGGCGCATAATCACCAGTGGCCAACATAAACCACCTGGGGATAGAAACAAAGGTATCGCACAAGCAAAAATGACTATGCTACCAAAACACACAAAAAAACCCTTGTCTTGTCGTACAACCCCCATACTTGAAAGGGTTGCACAAGGCCAAACAACCATTAAAAGTATTGCATTGAAGACATTGTCTCAGAAACACACAAGTTCAAACATTGTTCCGCATAAGCAAATCAGGAATGAAGGAAGATCACTTACCGAGAGCAGTGGAGGAAGATCAAAATTTGAAATAGCCACCTTCAGGATGGTTGTCCTCGATGTTTGGATCATGGCACAACGGGCGAAGGCCCTCCAAGTCAAGCTCACCCAAATGAAAGAGGGAGGCAAAATCCGTTTCCATGAACGACCTCACAGAAGCATGCATGGCCTGAGTAATTTCCACTACAATACTAAAAAGTTGATTTGTCATAAGCATTTGTATTTTACAAAATGTGTTTTTTTAGTTGTGATAGTGTTTTGACCCACATAAGTTTATATTCACTCATCAATTTGAACATATGAAATATATTAAAATCCATGAACAAATCATACTATTAGCCCTTTTAGGATCAAAATCAGGTTTTATGGATAAAATAGAAAGATAGAAGACACTCATATCTTTCTAATGACGTTTATCTCACTTTTAAACGATTTTTCTATAGTAAATTACGGATTTTACAAAACAATGACAAAATGTAGAATTTGATGTGTATGTTATATACCACATCATAATTCTTTTATGTAAAATAAATTATTATATACTAAAATCCTAGATTATAGGCTCTGATGCCACTGTTGAGTTATGATGATGTTTAGCACAAAACAACGAAAGTAATAACAAAACAAAACTAAATCATCACACTCCACCATGGAACTTGTTGTTAGAGAATTTTAGCAACAAAAATTAAACTAGAAGCATATATTACATACACTAGTAGACTTTGATTAAGCCCTTCTTGTTGATGTTGTTTGGATGAACTAAAACCCAAACTAGAGTTCATCTGATGAAGTCGGACCCAAGAGTATGATCAAGCAATTTTAAAACAAAGCTTCTTCTTCTTTGGATGCCAAAACCGTGAGCCTCAAGCAAGGAGCTGCGAGTTTTCACCACAAAAACAAAGAAGAAGAGAGATGTTGAACAAAAGAGAGACCAAGAGGGTATTCATGTTGAAAAAGGGGAGGTTGGCTCTTAAGGGGTCAGTTTTCTCTCTACGGTTTATCCCTTTTAGATTTGGTAATTATTTTTTTCTTGGTGGAAAAGTTATGGCAGTTAGAAGATAATCACTAACACTAGATATTTACCTTTAACCCCTCAAGCTTAATTAATTTCAAATTAACTCACCAAAACTTTGGTGTGTTAATAAATTAGTTCTTTTATTTTGTTTATTTGTCAAATTAGCTTAAGTCATCTCTTATGTGTTTTCCAAAGAAAAACATTGCTAATTATATAAATGGGAGAGACACGACTCTTCAAAAATGGCTGGTCGAGCTACTCTGGAAATTGGAAAGAAATCACAAAAATTGAGGTCGATATTAAATCATTTAATATCGACTTGCATGCTCTATTCAGTAGAAGAATCGGAAGTGGAAGCAAGTGTCATTTTTGGCTCGATAAGTGGAGATGCAACCAACCGTTCAAGGAGTTATTTCCTAACATTTTTGCACTTGAAAATGCAAAATATTGTGCTGTTAGTGACAGGTACCTATTGGCAGACAACGGAGTGACTTGGAGATGAGATTTGATCCGAGAACCAAGGACACTGGTAGAAAGGCAACAACTTTCTGCAATGCTTTGTTTATTGGCAAATATTAGTATAAGTGAAGCTGATGACTCGTGGAAATGAAAAGGAGAAAAATCAAACAATTTCAGTGTGGAATCCCTACGAAATCTAGCATCTAGCGTGTTCTCAAATCCGAAAGCTATGCATTTTCCATGGTTGAATTTGGTCCCGCTTAAAATCAAAACTTTTTGTTGGAAGCTTTGGTAAGATACAACCCACAGCAGTAAACCTTATCAAAAAGGGTATCACATCAATACAATCCACATGTTGTTTCTGTCATACGGAGGAAGATTCTTCTTTACACTTATTCTTGGAATGCAACTTTGCAATTGCGGTTTGGAATAGAATTCGCAAATGGTGTGGGTTCACTTGTTTAAACCCAAGGGATATCAGATCTTTATTTAGTGCTGATAATCTTACTGACAAAACCAAAAAGGCGACAAAACTCAACCATACAATTCTAATGGCGACTTTATAGAATATTTTGAGATCAAGGAATGAAGCAATTGTTAAAAAGATGAAATCATGTCCAATAAAAGTTATCGACCAAACTATGGCGATAACTTTTACGTGGATAAAACATAGGAGAAATAAATATTCTCTTTGTTGGGAAACATAGTATATCAAGTCGTTTGATGTTTTTTCTTTTCTTCTTTTTTCCTGGTTTGTCCAAGTGTATTATTTTGTTTTGGCTAGCTCCTTGCTAGTTTTGCCCTAATATATGTGGCTTTTTTGCTGTTCAAAAAAAAATATTAAAGTTACGAACTTGTTATATCCATAAACATATGTCTAACACATTTATAATTGAAGTTATAAGTTTAGATATTTTTATCTTTATTTTTTCAACCCACTTTAATGATTTCATAAATGATTTGTCAAGTCTTAGTTATTGTTATTGTTATTTTATTTTTCAACCATCTTTAATGATTTCGTAAATGATTTTTCTAAGTCTTAATTGTTGTATTTTATCTCTATGTTCGAAACAATTTAGGAAGAAAATTTTGGCCACCTTGGGATTAGGATTGGAAACGATGAGAATAGCCTTTGTAGGGTATTTAATTTGAAGCTAGACTTTTTAAAATGTGTCAACACAATAAATTCATTTAGAAAAAATCTCATATTTTAAAAATCATAAAAATAAATATTGATATCGAATGAAAATAACATTTTTAACAAGATTAATACCTGCGATGAAAAAAATAACCAATTAAGACCTTATCAAAGCAACCAATTTATATTTGAATGCTTATCAAAATCTAAATATGTTTTGAAGATTTAGTTGGCCATCCTCAACCTTTTGAAAGTTAGATTAGGGATCTAAGGTAAATAACAGTTTAGGGGTCTAAGCTAAATAACAGTTGTTTAAATAGATAAGATCACTAGTTGCCAAAAAAGAAAAATTAGCAATCACAATTACAAGCAACATGGAGTGTTGTCCAATTAGGGTGATGTTGGTTCTTAATTAGGCTTGTTATGAACATTGAAAAGATATTAGTTTAGGTATGGTTGCTAAACAACTTGTGTTCACTATTAAGTTGGTATCATATGCACTCCACGTACCTGATTTGACCTTACAAGTTACAAGGCAATTTATTGTATCTGCATGTCCACAGTTTTGTTAAGAAGATGATATGTTATATATCATATTTATTCAATATTGAGCTTTAGCTCACAATATGTAATGACTTATTATGGTTTTTTAATTTAAGTTTGTAAGTTACGAATGAAAGTAGCGAAGACTTAGTTAATGTATTAGAAAGTAGACTAGAAATATATTTTAAATAAGTGTTATTGCCAACAAAGTATTGGGTTTGATTGGCCCCTAACATATTTTTTGTGCATTCAAAATGTCCAAGCTTTCAAAATATATGTCAAAAAAGCCATTTTAGCAAATGTGAAGGACTCACCCGGTAATGATGCAGAGTTGGCGGTCCAAGTGGCATTGTCGTCCGTCTGTTCATTGCTTGTGAAACATGGGTAAATACATTTCGAGAAGGTTTTGAAAATTGGATAAGAGACCGAACTGACCTTCCAACCGATTCAATGGTTCAACCGGTCCAGTCTCAAAAACCGGAAAAACCGGATTATGACATAATCACATTAATATTAATTTTAATTATATAAAAAATACAAAAAAATAAAAAACTATATATTCTTTTTATAATTTTCAGTTTTTACCGGTTCACATGATGAACGATTTTTCGGCCTCTAAAAACCAAATCCAAGAAAGGTTCCCGGTTGAACCAGTCGGTCCGATCCAATTTTCTAAACATGGCATTTGGATAATTTTTTATTTTAAATTATGTATTAATCCATATTTATTTAAAAATGATCCAAGGTAACATTTATTCTGGTCATCGTGTTTGGAAGAAGATCATCAAAAGCTAGGGGTTTTGTCTCGACCGGAATAAGGGGCTCTTTGTTTCTATAAAAACTCCTGCAAACCATTTTTTGTTGCGCCACACAGCACACACATAACACTTACCATCTCCCAGTTGCAGTGTTGCAAAACTCGGCCTATTCGTCCGAGTACTCGGAATCGGTCCTCCACCGAGGCGAGTTATGTGAACTCGGCAAAAAAAAACTCGGATTAAGTCAACCTCGGTCAAAATCTCTCGAACCCGGGCCTACCCGGTCAAACTCGGTCTACTCGGTCAACAATGTCAAATTCGGTCTACTTTGTCAAAGGGTCAAAATTGTCATAAAAAGAGAAAATAATAAATAATTTTAAGACTAATATGTATAATACACTTTTGATTTATTACTTAACACACATGTATCTAATTTTGTTATATATTTCAATCAAATTATGATTTTTTAATTTATGATTTTGACATAAATAATTTTTCCTAAAATATTTCTTCATGAATTACCGAATCTGAATACTCTCGAGTACTCGCTACTCGACAGTCGACCGAGCAGGCACCGAGTAGCGAGTTCTACAACCTTGCCCAGCTGTTTGTTTTTTCAAAATGCTTCAGACTAAAAAATCTATGTGTGTATTCTGTACCATATAACATTGGATTTGCTTATTCAAATAACTTCTAAGCCTAAAACCCTTAAAAAAAACAACTCTCTTCTCTTCCTTCCCCCCATCAAATACCATTCTCCATCGTCGTCGTCATCGCTGCTGAGTCCTTCCTTCGTCGTCGTTGCCTCAGTCATTTCTTCGCTGATGTCTTCCTTGTGAAATCACTTTTTTATATCTTGGTGAAAACTATAAACACCCCTAGTTGTTGGAATTCAAGTTTAAAGATTGTTGTTGTTAGTTGACATATGTGGCTTCATGTTTAATTAGGTTTAAACTTGGTTATTCTTGTTTTTTGAAGTTAAAAGTATGTTACTATTAATTGTTATCCTTTTTATCAAGTTAAAAGTATGATGTTATTAATTATTGCTAGTTTTTTTATTCAAGTTGAAAGCATGTTGTTATTAATCAAATGGTCTTATTTGATTTTCAATTAGGTGTAAACTTGGTCATTGTTAGTTGAAAGCACATTGCTACTAATGAATGGTATGGCTTAACCTTTAATTATGTATTGATGCAACCTAGCTCCAAACCAACTTGGCTACTGAGAGATGGTCGTCGGAATAGAACCTGAGAGGTCACAAAGAAAGAAGAAACGTTAGCCGCTCTCCGGGATGAGGTCCCGGAAATACGCTCCGACGGTCAAGTTAGTGGGATGAATCTGAAGTATGGAGGTGTATGATCGGGGAAGAGAATAGCTTACCTCTAAGGGCAAAGTAATCGACCTTTTATACTGAGGATCCTCCTCGATCCATACGAGGGACAAGGACTGCGACTCCGACAGGTTTCTCTGTCCTTATTGGAGGAGCCTGCTCCACATTCGTGTCCGGTCCAACGATTGGTTCAGGCGATAATGCTCTGTTCGTGCTCTTTGTCGCCTGGAACCGTTATCCTTGGATTGTAGCTAAAGGACAACGTTTGGCGAGGGTGGACTTCCTACACGGTCGCCTCGCGGGAGTCCGGGGTTGCCAGAGTGGCCAAGTTGCCGGCCCAGGCTTCGCTTGGAACTCCTCACCAGGTGTAACGCCCGCAAATCTGGGCTAGTCAAATTAGAGGCAATAGGGGTCGAAAACGACTTTTCGACAAAAGATTATTTAGAATAAATAATCTTAACCAAGTTGTAGAGTATGTTACAAGGTTTTCGTACACATAAAGAACGCCGAAAACCGAGTTATAACGAAAAAGTTATGACCCGTTGAAGTTTCGCGATAGAACCGGCACGATACCGGGAAGCGTAAATAGTGAATTTACGATAGAGTGAGATTTAGCCTTAGCGATCTAAACGAAAGTCATAGAATATGTTAAACTAAGAACATCGATAAATAGAATGCCCAAATCTGACTTCGTATGAGGAAGTTATGATTTTTCTAAGATTTAGCATAGTAGTGCACAGCCCGAAATCTGAATTTTAGATCGGTCGATTTTTAGCCGACGGGATCTAAATGAAAGTTGTAGTACTCGTAAACACCAACGTGTGGATATAAAGAACGTCGATAATAGAGCTCGTATGCAAAAGTTATGGACGAAGCTTAGTCCCTACTTTTCGAGCGCGGCGAATTCGATACAGTTTTGTAAATACGAGATAGAATGAGAATTAGCCAACGAGGTCTAAATGAGAGTTGAAGATCTCATTAATAGGAACTCAACGGTAAAAAGACAGACAAAAATGGAGCTCGTATGCAAAAGTTATGGACGAAGCTTAGTCCCTACTTTTCGAGCGCGGCGAATTCGATACAGTTTTGTAAATCCGAGATAGAATGAGAATTAGCCAACGAGGTCTAAATGAAAGTTGAAGATCTCATTAATAGGAACTCAACGGTAAAAAGACAGACAAAAACGGAGCTCGTATGCAAAAGTTACGGACGAAGCTTAGAGACTACTTTACTATAAAACTCCTATAAATACAAGGGTGAACTCCTCATATTTTCTTCACACCATAAGCCTCTCTTTCTCTCTCTAACTTCTCTCTAACCTCCCTAAACCCCTCCCAAGTCTACGGAACCTCCCTAGCACGAGAAGAAAGCCCCGGAGCGCCCGACGGCTCCGAGAAGAAAAGCTTTCGGCTTGGAAACGCTACTCCAGCGAAGCCCGATTTTTAATAAAAACTCGTTGTAAGTGAGCTACGCCTATACTATATTTAATATAGATTTTATTTAATTATAGTAACATTATTAGGACCTTAAAATAATTATTTGGGCTATTATTATGAGTTATATTGAAATTTATTTAACGCTTATATAATAGTAATAATAGCTAGACTATTAATTAGTCGTGGTTAACGTTAAAAACTAAACCCTAGTGGTATTGATACTAGGTTTTGTCAAGGAAAATTGTTTTGAGATAACGAAGTGCTATCTGAGTTCGGAATCACCACCTAATCAGGTGAGTGCATGGTCTCTTTCATCTTACACATAGATATGAAGTATTTTAATATAAATTACGTGTTATGTGTGCATATTGTCTGAATACTTGTTGTCTATGCTGGTGAAAGATTTTTATACATGTTTTAAATGATGTAAACTGTATAAAGTATTTTATATCTACAAAATATGTTGGGTAAAACATGGGTAGATGAATGATGATGGATAAAAGCTGAAATAGAGGAACATTAGTAGTACGGACCTAGTGCCCTATAGGTATACATTGGCAGCAGTGGACCTAATACCCTATAGATGAGCACTGGCAGCTGCGCCACAACCCGTAGATGATTTAGATCTACGGTAAACGTCCTAGCAGCTGTGCTCTAAGGATAGTATCGGCAGCTGCGCCTAATAGGGAGCCTTATGACCATGAAAGTAGTGTTTAAAGGTCAGTACCGGCAGAAGCGCCTCATAGAAAATGTCCTAATTCTGGCAGCTGAGCCTAAGTGACAATATTAGCAGCTGCGCTTGACCAATGTGTCATTGGCAACAATGGACTTCATGTTGTTTCCTTAGGATGATCCTTAGGAATGAATGAATGAGAAATAGCTGATTCTTAGGGTAGATCCTTAAGAATAAAGAAGATAATGGGGATGGGTAATTGGGTTGATTGTTTGATTGTTTAAACATAATAATTATATTATTGTGGGTTGAAAACCCTATGTACTCACCAGGTTTCCCAACCTGACCCACTCAGTTTATTTATATCACAGGTGTTGATATGAAGTGACATTACACTGAGAGATTTAAAGAGATGTAGATCACTAGTGTAAATAATTGTAAGTTCTGTTTATGCTTATGTTTCTGTATTAACGATGACATCCCAAACATTTTAAAATGAAATAAATACGTTTCTTCGAAAATGTTTTAATAACGTATTTACCATGTTTTTCTGGGAACAAATTCCGCAACATTTTTATAAAATGAAGTACTCTGATTTTTATAAAGCATAAACAACATCGGTCTTTTTTGGCCGTGAAAATGGGGATGTCACACCAGGGGTTCACTTGTTTCCGGCCCGCTTTAAGGGGTGCATCATCAGGTATAAACTTGGTTATTGTTGCTTTTAATAGGTTATTATTTTTTCAAATTAAAAGTACAATTAATATTAATTGTTTTTTCAAATTAAAAGTACAATTAATATTAATTGTTTGTAGTTTGATTTTCAAGTTAGAAGTACCTTGCTATTAATTGGATGATATGGCTTGATGTTTAAGTAGGTGTAAACTTGGTTATTGTTCCTTTGTAAGTTTTTGTTCGTGAGGAGATGAAAGAAGACCTTAAGTTGAAAGTTTGAAACATGAAGAAATTGAGGCCAAACACAAGATGTTGCCAAGATGTATAATGAAATCCTAATTCTCACCAAAGAAAATAACCTACCCGCCTAATTACACTTTGATACTTTTGATTTTTGTGATTTGGTATCAATACTCTAAAATTGAACATGAATATTTAGTTTGCTAGTTGGATATTAATATTTATTTTGGTAATCGAATGTTGATGCTTTGATTTTGGAGTATAAATCTGAATTACATTTATAAGAAAAGTGAGATTTAATGATGAGTATTTTGCACAATATGATGAACCAAGTGTCTCGTTTTGAGATAACAATGTCCCCGTTAATGATGATGAAGATGAGGTTCCAACACATGGTACTACAGCGAACCATGAATATATGACTCAGTTTTTTTTTGAACTGGCAAACTAACCTACTCCTAAAACCACCTATGTATCCTAATGAGACTTGAACCTATGTGGTGGTGGCGGTGATGATGGTGGAGGTGGTGGTTGTGGTGATGGGTATTGAGCACTACATCATTCCTATGGTGCATAGGCAACCCTAATGCTTTGGATCTAGGTTTTTCTCAAGTTATACATGCAATATTAATCATCCAGAGCATGAACCCTAACTAGCATAAAACCAAGTTAGAAGAATACCTTTTCTTTGTAAATTGTAGATCTTGACCTTCAAGAGCTTAGTGCCTCAATTGTTACACCTCTGGTGAGTCACAAATACCAAGTAGCAACTAGAAGAATATGAGAGAAGTGAGAAGGCTCCAAAATTCGGCTAGGGTTTCCTCTTAGGATCAAGTGGCCGAATGTAGGTATCCTAGGGGTTCCGTATATAGCTAAGCTGCTAGGGTTTCTAACTGGAACTCTAATTCTTTGCATAGGCCTTAAGCAACCTAATAGATCCTTCCAAAAGCCCTTTGGACAAAATATATGTGCGCTACACATAGAATTTCGTCCATCCCTTCCTAGGTATTCTAAAGCCTAACTTGCAACTATCATATAATTGCAATATCAATCCCCGTAATTTAATCAGTCTCTTATGATCACCAAATTAATTTATGATCAATACTAATTAAATAATATGATTTCTCAATTAATATATTATTCTTATAATATATTAATAAATCATAATCACCCTCTTTCTCCATAATTCATCCTATCAAATTGCTATGGTGAAGGCAACCCAAAAGGACCATGCTACTATCGGGTCAAGTACATACAAATTATAGTTATGGGCTTAGACACCTAATCCAATAGTCTCCCACTTTGATAAGTCTGATAACTATAACTGCAAGCAAGGGCAAAGCCAAATTTGTTTTAGGGTGCTCCTCATAAATTTTATATATATATATATATATATATATATATATATATATATATATATATATATATATATATATATATATATATATATATATAAGATAAAAACTAATTAATGAAAAACCAAATGAAAAATGAAAGAAGAATACAAGTTAGAGAGAAAAAATAACATATATCAATAAGTATTATATCTTATTTTAAACAGCAAAAAAAAGTGACGGTGGGCTTGGGCCTACCCTGGTCCTAGGGTGGCTCCGCCCTTGACTGCAAGTATGACTTCATAATCTGATTAGCAATTGTAGCTCTCTAAAGCCGTTGTTGATCTCTTACATAGTCAATGACACGTCCTTTATATAAGGGACCATATAATCCTCTGTTCTGGAAGATATCATGTGGACAATGACATGGAACATAATCATTCTAAATGTCTAGCAGTTTGTTTCCCGACTTCTGATTCGTTTGACATAAAACTTAATTAAACACATCAATTCAGTCCTGACCGAGCCCGACACATAAGTCAACAAAAAATCATCGAGGGGCCCAAGATATCACTTTTACCCTCCTAGGATAAAAGGAACAGATAAACTTTGACTCATATGCTTGTACTATTTACTCGTCACGTCACACACAACAACACGTTTTATAACATCATGTTACTGATGCGTTTATGCTTTATTAATTCACAACCAACTTGTAAACAAAAACTCATATATATATCGGTTTAAAGATTATATGATATTATCATCTCACAATAACTCGTGATGAATTCCATGAAGTGATTCAAACTAGCATGGGTTTAATCCAATACTCAAATCTTATTAAGCACTCATGAACGTTGTAGCAAATCTTTGCTATGTCTAAACACTTAGACAATCTACAAACCAATTCATGACAGTCTAACCTCATAACTTACTCCCAAAGTATGATTGATCGTGGATAATTTGAACAATCTAATTATTCTGGAAGTAAAACATGCAAAACGAAACAATAGTAAACAATTGACACAAGATAGTAAACTTTACTCATAAATAAAACTTCATTATTTAATCATAAAATGTCAATTACATTTTATCTATTACAAGTTTCTAAACAACTATCTATTCACTAAAACTAATATTTTCCATCAAACCAATGCTCCTCGCATGCTATAAGTGATTAACCATGCTTAGACCCTTTTTGAGAGGATCTGCTAGGTTCTCCTTTGACGATACCCTCTTTACTATGAGGTGTCCATCTTCTACCCGATGTCTGATGAAGTGATATTTTCTATCGATGTGTCTGGATCTACCATGATCCTGCGGTTCCTTGGTTAAGGCAACCACTCGTTCGTTATCATAGAAAATCTCCATATGTTCTTTTATGGCCGGTACAACTCCGAGGTCTCCAATGAAGTTCTTCAACCATATTGCCTCCTTTGACGCTTTGCTCGCTGCTATGTACTTTGATTCGCATGTTGAATTAGGCACAGTTTCCTTCTTAGAACTTTTCCAAGTGATTGTCCCTCCATTCAGGGTAAATACCCAGCCCGAATGAGAGCGGAGGTTATCTCTGTCGGTTTGAAAGTTGGCGTCACTATACCCTGTCACTCTAAAGTCATCACTCCCACCAAGCATCACTATACCCTACCACTCTTCAAGATCAATCTGCCTCCCACTTTCCTCTTGGCATATGAGTTCTCTCTCTTAGAAAACTCCTCTCCTCTCAACGAAGATAACATTGTCACTCAGTCTGTAGAAGAGATATCCAAAGGATTTCTGTGGGTAGCCGATGAAAATACACACTCACTACGAGGTTCAAGCTTATATTGAGTCTCTCGTCTTACGAAAGCCTTGCAACCCAAAACCTTGATATGTGCCAATGAGGGAACCTTCCCTGTCCACATCTCGTGAGCTGTTTTGGCAACTTTCTTAGTTGGGACTAGATTAAGGATATGGGTGGCAGTCTCTAAGGCATACCCCCATAATGAGATAGGTAGCAAAGCTCGACTCATCATGGAACGAACCATGTCCAACAGGGATCGATTGCACCTTTCAGCCACACCATTGAGTTGCGGTGTCCGAGGCAGTGTTAATTGTGAAACAATTTCATTTCCTTAAGATAGTCGTGGAACTCGATACTAAGATACTCACCACCCCCGTCGGATCTAAGCATCTTTATCTTCGTGCCTAATTGATTCTCCATTTCTTGTTTAAACTCTTTGAACTTTTCAAAGGTTTCCGACTTGTGCTTGATTAAGTAGATATACCCATATCTGCTATAATCGTTGGTGAACGTAACATAGAAGCAGTTTGCATCCCTTGTGGTGGATCTGAAGGGCCCATAAACATCGGTGTGTATGAGATCCAACAATCCCTCACCTCTCTCACAAGTACTAGTGAAAGGTGATTTAATCATCTTTCCAAGCAGACAAGATTCGCACGTATCATCCGAATTTAGTTCAAATGACTCCAACACTCCATCATTTTGGAGTTGGGCTATGCGCTTCTTGTTAACATGTCCAAGACGACAATGCCACAAACATGCTTTTTCCAAACCATTGGACGAATCAATATGCAACACATTATTTCCTATGTTGTCTACAACCATCACAGTTTCATATATACCATTACAAGGCAATGCTTCAAAATAAAAAGTACCATTATAGAAAGCATTAATAGCACAAATTTCATTATTGAATGAAAATCTGAAACCTTATCTAGACAAACCATGAAAGGAAATAATATTCCTTGTCATTTCCGACGAGTATCAAAAATCGTTCAAATCTAATCCTAACCCACTACTAAGCACTAAAGAATAAACTCCAATCTTGGTGACAGGCAACACTTTCCTATTCCCCACAATCAAGTTCATTTTCCCATGAAAGGAAATAATATTCCTTGTCATTTCCGACGAGTATCAACAATCGTTCAAATCTAATCCTAACCCACTACTAAGAATTAAAGAATAAACTCCAATCTTGGTGACAGGCGACACTTTCCTATTCCCCACAATCAAGTTCATCTTCCCATGCTCCACATCTCTACTTCTTTTTAGCCCCTGCAGATTAGAACAAATGTTAAAACCACATCTTGTATCAAGGACCCAATAACTTGTTGGGTTTTGTGTACTATAACACTCCTATGGTGCACACACAACCCTAAGAGCTTTGGATCTATGTTTTCTCTAATTATACATGTAACAAAAAATTCCAAAGCATGAAGCCTACAACTAGCATACAATATTGACTTATAAATCATAAGAGTAAGTTAAAAAATTACCTCTTGTTGTAGCATGTTGAATTTTGCCTTTCAAGAGCTTAGCACCCCAAGTGTTGTGCCTCAAACAAGTCACAAACATCATGAACAATTGGAAGACAAATGAGAGAGAGGTTAGGCACCAAAAATCATGCATACTCATGCAATCTCACTCTTAGGTTCGATTTTGGCTAAGGGTGTTACACATATATAGTGTAGAATTCCAAGAGTTACATGTAACCCTAATTATACACTTAGGCTTATAATCCATAACTTTTATGGACTTTCACATAATCTTAGCCCATTACAAATTAATCATGGATCATTAGCCCAAACCATATGTCTGACTGATTTACATAATTAGTCTCCGTTAATTTAATTAGTTTCTTTTGATCACTCAATTAATTCCAACTCAATTCTTGATCAATACTAATTAAATAATATGATTTCTCAAATATATTATACTTATAATATATTAATAAATCACAAATAACCTCTTACTCAAATATCCATCCTATCAAATTGTCCTGATGAAGGCAACCCGAAATAGACCATGCTACTCTCGGGTCAAGTACATACGAATTATAGTTATGGGCTTAGAAACCTAATCTAACAGTCTCCCATTTGGATAAGTCTAATAACTTGTAACATCCCAAATTTCAACACCAAAAAATTTGTTATTAATTAAGTAACTTATAAAGCAGTTTACTAAAAACATCATCGATATCATAAAAACCATAATCTCATTAGTCAAATATCATAAAACATGTCATGGAATAATAATAATGTCAGAGTACAATCTCAAGAACATCATAGTGCGGATATCATGTGTGTGCGATCCACTGCTACCGTTTTCACTCATTCCCCTTCGCTTAAGAGGTACCCGAAACAAAACTGAGAACTATAAGCATAAAGCATAGTGAGTTCCCCCATCATACCACATACCATACAATTTCTAGCCAGACATATGTGGGTGTCGGCCTCCCCTTTGGTCTATTTCAACCGGATAAGTGCCTAGCATATCTGGGTGATGGCCTCCCTTTCGGCCTATTCCAACCGGATAACTGGCTAGCATATCTGGGTGTTGGCCTACCCTTCGGTCTATTTCAACCGGATATTGGGGACTATTTCACCCCTACCACTACCAAATAGTGTCATAACATACTGGCACATAGAACATAACAGATAGTGGCATACCAGACAATTATCACATAAAAAATCATCTAACTACAAGCTCCTAGTAGTGGGCTGACGTTGTGGCCTTTGACCCACTTCTACTGGAAGGTAACTCACCTCAGTGTCGTAAGGTGTCTGAACTGTCCTCGTTGCCGCAATCAACTCCTCTCGATTCCTACACATAACAATATTCCTTATTTTCCATTTCATGGTCAACTCATGTAGAAGTCAAATTCAAGGTCAACACCTTAGTCAAAGTCAACTATGGGTCAAAGTCAACATCTGGTTGACTCAACTCGTCGGGTTGACCCACCAAATCGCCGATTATTTCAAGAACATGTCAAGTTGTCCTTCATACAAGGTCGGGATTTTCTACCACTGACTCACCGAATTCATCCTTGAACTCGTCGAGTCCTTCCTCATACAAGTTTGGGACTTTCTACCACTGACTCGTCGAGTTCATCCTTGAACTCGTCGAGTCCTTCTTCATGCAAGAACACACGTCTAGTCCTGGACTTGTCGAGTTCCTTATGAACTCGTCGAGTTCTTCTTCATGCAGTTGGGACTTAGTCTTGAGCTCGCCGAGTTCCACGATCTTCAGGTCCCTATTCACATCCATCTTGTTGAGTCCTCTTCTATACTTAACCAGTTCCATCAGAAACAGAAAATGTTGGGGAACCATAGCCTGACTCGTCGAGTCCTATGAGCGACTCGCCGAGTCCCCCAAAGTTCAAGTCTACCAATTCAATTTTAGTCAGGCTCAATGCACCCAGAAAATAGATCTGACCTCCTAAGATTGATATAGCACGTAAAGTTACAAAATTTACGTGCATGCATGGGTTAACTAGCTTATAATGACCCAAAATGAAGTCTACAAGATGCATGGGACTCCCATGGTCATAAAGTTGGCATATTTATGCCATGGGACCCTTAAAGGTTCTAAATCTAAATGTACAACCCCAAGGATGCACACAATCCCGAAAATGGCTTCACTATGACTTAGAAAAGCTAGAAACTAGCCCTAAATAGAGATCTAAGAAATGAATAGTCAAGGTATCAGCTTTATACCTTAAATTAGTTGGAAGTGTGCCAAAACCTCTAGATCTACTTGCTTTCTCTTGATCTCCCAAGCATCATCTTCCTTCTCAAGCTTCATAGACATAAAAATGGCACACAAATCTCAAAAACACTCAATAATCGATTAAGGTTTCATGAAGAGAGTATGAGGGTGATGGGGGCTGGAGTGGAGGCTCTATAAGTTGCTTAAATAGGGTGTAAACCCTTAAATTTAGGGTTTCATCCAGACAAATCTACTCGTCAATTTGGGGCTTCCGACCTGGCGAGTAGATTCTTCCACCCACGTCCAAATTAAGCCTCCACTCGACGAGTTGGGGCCTCTAAATCGTTGAGTCTTAGAGTAAAAGTGCAAAAATTCTTATTTAAAATACGTACCAGGAATCGGGCGTTACAAATCTCCCCCGCTTATTATAGACTTCATCCTCGAAGTCTGTTGTTGCATCTGGAAAAAGCTCGAGGTAGTGCTCTCTCATCTCGTCCTCCAGCTCCCAAGTCCATTTTGAGCCCTTGCGGTGCTGCCATTGCACCTTCACCAGCTCTATCCTCTTGTTCCTCAGATCCTTCGACTTCCTGTCGAGGATAGCTACTGGTTGCTCAATGTAGTTCAGGCTGTCATCCACCTGAATATCCTCTAGAGGCACCACTACATAGTCGTCTACCAAGCACTTCCGCAGCTGGGATACGTGAAAGGTACTATGAATCTGGCTAAGATTGGTTAGCAGATTGTAAGGTCAAAATTATGTTGTAATATGTCGAAGTCTGTGTAATAGATGCTTTCGTTAGTTTCATTATGTATTTACTTGTGACATCCCCATTTTTCACGGCCAGAAAAGACCGATTTTGTTTATGCTTTATTTAAAAATCAGAGTAACATTTTAAATAGAAGTGTTGCAGAATTTGTCCCAAAACAAAATATGATAAAGATTTATCGAAAGCATTTCCAAAGAAATGTATTTCATTAAAAGACTCGAGATGACATGTTCGATACAGATCAAAAGCATAAACAGTACAATATAAGCCTTTCTACATTATTTCATATCTACAGGCCTATATTCGTAATCCCTCATCCAAACATCACATCTATGCTCATGCGCCACTACCTGTAATACAAGAAACGGAGTGGGTCAGGCTGGGGAGTCCGGTGAGCACATAGGGTTTTCAAACGACAATAAATAAGTTTATTAATTTCATCAATCAACAATAACCCAATTACCCGTTCCCATTATCCTCACTTTACGTCCCTAAACACCTATCATAAGGGACCTAGCCTAAGGATCATCATCGGGATGGACACTACTGCTAAGGGGATTCCTCAGCACTAAATGTCCTTAAGGCAACCATGTAGGGGATGGAGTACACCTGGTAAACACACAATTCAAATAAAAATACAGTTCAAATAAACACCTACATGTTGCGAGCCTGCTAGTGTTCCACTGGACTGTCTAGAATAGTCCGTAGTCGTCATCTATACTCCGCTAGATGACTGGATCATCAATAACATCTATAACGAGGTCTCTCATTATTTTATTTTCTCACACAACAACTATTACATCTACCCATGTTTTACTCAACACATTTTGTAGATATAAAATACATATATAGTTTAAATCATTGAAAACATGTATAAAACGTTCATTCAGCATAGATAGCAAGTATTCAGATAATATGCACACATAGCACGTAATTTATATAAAATACTTCATATCTATGTGTAAGTTGAAAGTAACTATGCACTCACCTTAATTTTCGATAGGCAATTAGCATTCTAGAATGGATGCGAGAAGGTCGAGTAGTATTTCTGTGAATACGAATCTCCGAGAAAATTTAGTTTCCTAAGGAAATATTAATATAATTAATATTTGGAGGGTAGTTTGGTAATTAACCAAGGTATAGGGTCTGTTATGTCAATTAAATAATTTAGTTGGACTAAATTATAAATATAATTTCCAAATAAGGGACCAATATGGAACATATACATCATAGTTTAGAGTTTAGGACCTGATTTGTAAGAGGTTTCCAAGGAAAGACCATTTGTGAATAAATAAATGAAGGTTTAAATGAATTAGGACCAAAAATGTTAAGAATTTCGAAATGGGGTATGTGGAATTAATTTGGAAACAAAGTTTGGGCAATATATGTGCATTAAATTTGATCAGGAGGCATCACCCCCTCATTACGTCAAAATTGGACGCAAAAACACACACATGCATAAATGGATTTGTGGAGCTCAAACTGTTCGTCGAAATGGAAAACACAAAGAATGAAAAATGTTAAGCACTGACTTGGGAGTACCTAAGAACAAACGGGGTGGCTGGAGGTGGTGTATCGCGGTGGCGGAAACTATTTTTCTGGTGAGGCAGCTAGGTGGCCAACGTTGGCGGCCTTGCTTTTCTTCTTCGTTTCTCTTGCTGATGAGGGAAAGGTAGAGAGAAGAACTGAGATTTTTTTTGTTGTGTCAATTAAGGATGAGAAGCTCCTTATTTATAGTAAGCATGCATACTCACAAGCTTAGAATGGCCATGTTTCACCTCCATACTTTGTACCTTTGGGTAAGAGTGCACACAACTAGGAAGGGTGAGAAGAAAGAAATAATAAAGAAAAACATGGGAAAAAGATGGAAATGAGCTGGACATGTTGTTCTATAAGCCTAGTGGGTCCCACAAAGTAGTTTAATTACTTAACTTGTCCAAAACGCTCATAAATTGATGAATCGAGATCCCGACATCGGATTGCGTTTTCGAAAATTTCTTATGAAAGAGGGTAATTCAAGGATTCTTGAAACCCGGACGGATTAATTTTTGGAGTTACGGAACTCCGAGAAATCGCACTTAAAGTTTTGCGTCTAAACGGCGCGCGGTGTTTGTTTTCGCAACTTTTGTAATTATTTTCGTTAAAAATATCTCGAGTATGAAATCAAATACTAGACCATATCCTGGGTCCAAAAACTCTCTCGGAAATCCCATCGGCAAAGCATAAGTACCTTAAAGGATCGATTCGGTTTTACGCGATTAAAGAAAAGCAGTGTTTTACTGTCTGATTTTCTTAAAATTGTCGTATCTTTTGCATACGAACTCCGTTTTCGACGTTCTTTATATCCACGCCTAGGCGGGAACGCCCTCTACAACTTTATGTAAATATATCAGGCTTTTCTCACACTTTAATTTTGACGCTTATTTTTATTCTTTATTAATTACTCCCTCCGTCCCAAATTTATTGTCCACGTTTGACTTTTTTAATCTCTTTTGTTCAACTTTGACCTTAAATAATTTACTTGTTGTTATATAATTTTTTATGCAAGATATATGAATAAATTGTTTTTTAAATGTATTTTCATTGTTATAAGTTTCATAAAAAATTATATAACACAAATAAAGTTATTTATGGTCAAAGTTTACATGGAAAGACTTCAAAAGTCAAACGTGGACAATAATTTTGGAACGGAGGGAGTATATCTTTATAATTAAATAATAAGCATATAAATTCACATAATTCAAAAATACTCAAATATTTCATCTTTATTATATCAAAAGAGTTACAATAGTTGACCTAGACTATTACATCGTCTAAAAATGCTTAGCCCCGAAACCCGAGCGTTACAATTCTCTCCCCCTTAGGATGATTCCGTCCCGGAATCATGCGTCAGCAAACAGATGTGGATAGCGACTCATCATGTCATCCTCTGTTTCCCAAGTGAGATTTGGCCCATTCGAATGTTTCCATTGGACTAGCACTAAGTCGACCATTTTGCGTCGTAACTTCTTAGTCTTACGGTCAACAATTGCCTCGGGCTCTTCAATCAGCCTCTTGTTTTCATCCATTCTTAACTCTGAGATTGGAATTATGTCGGGAACTTCTCCCGTGAACTTCCTCAAATAACACACATGGAAGGTGTTATGAATACCATCCAGTTCTTCGGGTAATTCGAGCTTGTAAGCTTGGTTCCCAATCTTCTGAAGAACTTTAAACGGTCCAATAAACCTTGGACTCAACTTTCCTCGTCGTCCGAACCTTATAAGTCCCTTCCACGGTGAGACTTTAAGCAAAACCGAATCCCCAACTTCAAAAGTCATTGGTCATCTTTTCTTATCAGCATAGCTCTTATGACGATCCTGAGCTGCTAACATCCTTTCCCTAATCACTTTCAACTTCTCAGCAGTCTCATGGACTATCTCGGGGCCCATAAACTGCTTCTCTCCGGCTTCAAGCCAACAAGACGGCGTACGACACTTCTGTCCGTACAAATCTTGATAAGGCGCCATCTTGATGCTCGAGTGAAAACTATTGTTGTAGGAAAATTCTACCAGAGGTAAGTGCTCGTCCCAATTCCCTTGGAACTCAAGGGTACATGCTCTCAGCATATCTTCCGGTGTTTGAATCGTTCTTTCGCTCTGACCATCAGTTTGCGGATGGTAAGCAGTACTCAAACACAACTTTGTACCCAACTCTTCTTGTAGACTCCTCCAAAACCTCGATGTGAAACGACTATCACGATCTGATACAATTGTAAGATGAACACCATTAAGTCTTACTATCTCTTTCACGTAAGCATTAGCGAGCTTATCCATAGATCACTTCTCGTTGGCCGCTATAAAGTGTGCACTCTTAGTGAAACGATCCACGACTACCCAAATCATGTCGTGACCATTCTTTGTCCTGGGTAGTTTAGTCACAAAATCCATGGTGATGCCTTCCCATTTACCCATGGGTGCAGGTAAAGGTTCCAAACTCCCATATGGTTCCTGATGTTGTGCCTTAACTCTCGCACATGTTATACACTCGGCCACATACTTCGCAACATCGAGCTTCATCGTCGGCCACCAGTAGTAGGGTTTTAGGTCCTTATACATTTTAGTGCTACCAGGATGAATTGAGTACATGGTCTTGTGAGCTTCTTCCATCAGAAGATCTCTTATTCCTACTGTCTTAGGTACCCAAATCCGATCTTGGAATACCTTCAGTCTTCGACTGTTTGTACCGAACACTAACGTTTTGCCCAAACGTTCTTCCTTTCGGTCATTTTTCTCTAAAGCTTCTTCTTGAGCTTTCCTGATACTTTCCACAATTGTCGAGACGACTTCGATTCTCAACGCTCTTGGCCTTTTCCTTTCAAGGTTGACTTTCCGACTGAGACATCAGCAACAACATTTGCTTTACCGGGGTGGTAAAGTATCTCACAGTCGTAGTCCTTCAGTAGCTCTAGCCAGCATCGTTGCCTCATGTTCAACTCCTTCTTATTAAAGAGATACTAGAGACTCTTATGATCAGTGAACAACCTGCACTTCATGTCGTAGAGATAATGCCTCCATATCTTTAGAGCAAATACTACCGCCGCCAACTCCAAATCGTGAGTGGGGTAGTTCTTTTCGTGCTCTTTCAATTGTCGAGATGCGTATGCTATCACCTTTTCTCTTTGAGTTAGAACACAACCCAACCCGACTCCAGAAGCGTCACTATAAAACGCGAAATCTTCAACTCCATCGGGTAGAGAAAGTATCGGTGCTTCACATAACTTCTTCTTTAGCTTCTCGAATGCCTCATCGTGTTTCTCACTCCACGTATACGTAGCTCCTTTATGGGTCAAAGCTGTTAATGGAGCAGCTATCGAAGAAAATCCTTGGATAAATCGTCGATAGTATCCAGCTAATCCTAGAAAGCTTCGAATCTCCGTGGGACTCTTTGGACGTTCCCACTTCATTACAGCTTTGATTTTTGCTGGGTCAACCATTATCCCTTCTTGGTTAACCACATGACCCAAGAATTGGACTTCTCGTATCCAAAAATCGCATTTAGAGAACTTAGCATAAAGCTTCTCCTTCTTTAACACTTCCAACACTTCCCGTAGATGCTTGACATGCTCATCTTGGCTTTTTGAGTAGATCAGAATGTCATCAATGAGCACTATAACGGATTTATCGAGGAATGGTTTACAAACCCTGTTCATCAATTCCATGAATGCTGCAGGAGCATTGGTTAGTCCAAATGACATAACCAATAACTCGTAGTGTCCATATCGAGTTCTGAATGCAGAATGTTAAGAATTTCAAAATGGGGTATGGGGAATTAATTTGGAAACAAAGTTTGGGCAATATATGTGCATTAAATTTGATCAGGAGGCATCACCCCCTCATTACGTCAAAATTGGACGCAAAAACACACACATGCATAAATGGATTTGTGGAGCTCAAACTGTTCGTCGAAATGGAAAACACAAAGAATGAAAAATGTTAAGCACTGACTTGGGAGTACCTAAGAACAAACGGGGTGGCTGGAGGTGGTGTATCGCGGTGGCGGCAACTATTTTTCTGGTGAGGCAGCTAGGTGGCCAACGTTGGCGGCCTTGCTTTTCTTCTTCGTTTCTCTTGCTGATGAGGGAAAGGTAGAGAGAAGAACTGAGATTTTTCTTGTTGTGTCAATTAAGGATGAGAAGCTCCTTATTTATAGTAAGCATGCATACTCACAAGCTTAGAATGGCCATGCTTCACCTCCATACTTTGTACCTTTGGGTAAGAGTGCACACAACTAGGAAGGGTGAGAAGAAAGAAATAATAAAGAAAAACATGGGAAAAAGATGGAAATGAGCTGGACATGTTGTTCCATAAGCCTAGTGGGTCCCACAAAGTAGTTTAATTACTTAACTTGTCCAAAACGCTCATAAATTGATGAATCGAGATCCCAACATCAGATTGCGTTTTCGAAAATTTCTTATGAAAGAGGGTAATTCAAGGATTCCTGAAACCCGAACGGATTAATTTTTGGTGTTACGGAACTCCGAGAAATCGCACTTAAAGTTTTGCGTCTAAACGGCACGCGGTGTCCGTTTTCGCAACTTTTGTAATTATTTTCGTTAAAAATATTTCGATTATGGAATCAAATACCAGACCATATCCTGGGTCCAAAAATGCTCTCGGAAATCCCGTCGGCAAAGCATAAGTACCTCAAATGATCGATTCGGTTTTACGCGATTAAAGAAAAGCAGTGTTTTACTGTCTGATTTTCTTAAAATTGTTGAAGAAAAGCAATGTTTTACTCTCCAAAAACGCTCCGGGAATGTTGTTAACTTCAAACCGGAGTTCAACAAAATGGTTGAAGAAGATAACAAGAAGACATCAGACGAAGGATTCTTTTCAAACCAAAGCACTGTCGAAAATAATTTAATAAAGAATTTGTATGTTTTTCAAAGACAAAAAACACAACGAAAATGGTTTGAAAAACAAGAAAATACAAAAGAGATTATAAGACAAGATTTTTTTGATCAATGTGATTTTTAGAATGTTAGAATATTATAGTATTTTAGTAGAATTGTCAGATATGTAAAATATTTTAATATTTTATTAAAATATTCTAATATTCTACCTGAATATTTCATAGATATTTCAAAAAAACGGTCATTTTTTTACTTTTTTTTATGTATAAAAAAGTGAAGAAAATAATATTTTAAAAAAAATTGAAAATTCTTAATTATTTTTCATTTTAAAAATATTTTTATATCTACAAAATCAATGACTAGGATCGCGTCTCTCTGTCTTACAAAATATAGTTGTCTCACATGAACCTAACTATATATATATATATATATATATATATATATATATATATATATATATATATATATATATATATATATATATATATATATATATATATATATATATATATATGTATATATATATATATATATATATATATATATATATATATATTTATATAGGGTTAGGTTCATGTGAGACAGCCTAATTTTGTCAGACCATGAGACACATTTTTTTATTTTTTTTATATTTTTTATTTTTCTTTATTTTTTTTTTAATTAATTCAAGTTCCGAAAATAATATTTAAAAAAAGAATTTTTGGATTTTTCCATTTATTTTGCATTTTAAAATTATTTTTTAGAATATGTACAGTGCAATATTCTATTAGAATATTTCACGTATTTTTTAAAAAAAATGGAATTTTTTTTAATTTTTATTATTTTTATTTTTATTTTTTTTAGTTAATTCAAGTTCCAAAAATAATATTTAAAAAAAGAATTTTTATATTTTTCCATTTATTTTGCATTTTAAAATTATTTTTTAGAATATGTCAGTGTAAAAAAATGGAATTTTTTTTATTTTTCTTATTTTTTTTAGTTAATTCAAGTTCCAAAAATAATATTTAAAAAAAAATTTGGATTTTGCCATTTATTTTACATTTTAAAATTATTTTTAGATTTGGTCTCACGGTCTCACAAAATTAGAATGGTCTCAAATGAACCTGAACCTATATATATATATATATATATATATATATATATATATATATATATATATATATATATATATATATGGGAAAAGTGAATATACCTAACGACCTTATATATATATATATATATATATATATATATATATATATATATATATATATATATATATATATATATATATATATATATATTTGGTGTGGTTGTATGTAGACATGGCAGTGGGGCGGGTTTGGAGCGAATCGACCTTGATCCAAACCCTTTTAACAAATTCCAAAGCCCGATCCAAACCCGCTCCATAACCCGCAGGGTTTTGAATAATCAAACACATACCCTTATCAACCGAATCAACATATTTCCAAACCCGCCCCGTAACCTGTAGGTTTTTTGAATAATCAAACACATTTTACTTAAATCATAAAATCACATTTGTTAAATAAAACAAATGTTGATTTAGAAAACACATTATGTACTCGAAGACTTTCGATTAGAATTAAAATCATTATTGTAGTTACTTCCAATTGGTTTTTGACCATTCATTGAATTGATAGAGAATAACAATTACAAACTTTCTTCCAGTTCATAAATGAATTTATTGATTTATAAATGATATTGATGTTTATATGATGAAATATAAATGAAATGACATCATGATTCTCTGGAGAAGACTGGAAGTATAGAAGTTGAGTCCCCGAGTCATATGTATAAATAGTTTAGTCTTTGGCTTTTTCTCTTTGGACTTTCGATTGAAATTTAAAGTAAAATTTAGGTAGTATAAAATATAAATGTATAATTCTAAAATTTATATGGGGTGGGTTATAAGTGGAGCGGATCGATGATGATCCATACCCGACCCTTTTAATAAAAGGGTTAGCGGTTACGGGTTGTTAACGGGTAAATGGATTAAAAACTATGCTCCAAACCCGTATAAATGTTAAGGGTTTGGATCGGATCAGGGTCAAAATCCGCTCCGTTGTCAGGCCTAGTGGTATGGTAAGTTGTCTTTCAGTTTTAATGTCATCGGAGACATATGAATTTTAAATGGATAAAAATATATGTCATTTTAAAATATATATGGAGAAATCCACAAATATTTGCAATTTGTAGCGGGTGTTTGCAAATCCTCAAGAAAGAATGTAATATTTCGTGAAATTACATAATGTCCGTTTATTCCGGACCATTTTTATAACATTTGGTGTTTTCAACCATAAAACTTCACATTGTTAATTTGGGTTAGTTGGGATATTATGTTTTGTGTTTATTTATGTATGAATTTATATATGGAAGTTAAACAATAAATGTATAGCCTAAGGAGCTTTTTAAATGCTTTTAAATCCCACACTAAATTGCCAACCAATCCAACGACGCCCTTCTTAAATTTTTTAATAACCATATACTTAATTCTCCTTTATGTATGATGCGCTTATATATATTATTGGGAAATTGCGTAATCTAATCTTTTTATAATGTTATTTTACAAAAAAATATCATAAATTTTTGTTTATGTAAAATGATCATTGTGTCTGGAATGATGAATTTTGAACACGAATTTCGTAATCCGTAAATGGATATCAGATTAGACCCGCTAATGTGATCCCTTATAAGTAGCATGTTGAACCCATTTCGGACTTCATTTCTTACTCACTCATTTCGGATTTCATTCCGAACACCAATCCAATTGAAACAATGTCTTTTCCTAGTAATGAAGAGATTCATTTTTTATATGTAAGTTTCGATTATCTTTATACTTTTATGTCTTTAATTTAGGTTATATGTTAAAAAGTAGATAATGTATGAAATTATATAGATATTGTTTGTTGTTCTTCAGTGTTTAGTGGGTTTTAGTCTATTGTAAAATTACATGTGGTTATATGTCTATACTAGGTCAACAAATCATAAAAAATATTCTAATTCTGACTTGTCGTGAACACATCTGGAATGCGTGGAACACGTTCGCAATGCGTAGAACATGTTCGGATTGCGTCGGACACGACCAGAATGTTGATCTGAAATTTGTTCTGGATGTGTTGATATGGAATTGTGTTCCGGAATGTCCTCTATAACATATATTTAAGTCTGGAACATACAACAAATGTCTAATTAATGATTCTTTTCATTGTAGCATGATAGAAAAAACAAAGTGGTTGTAACTACAAGCTGCTAGCCTGAACTCGAGTGGGAAGTCATGGCCAATTTACAACACATACCACTTTGAGCGGCCATGTTTAAGTAATCCTGTTTTGGTGATTATGTTAATGTGTCGATGGATGTCGAATGTCACCATTTAGTGTCAGTATCTTATGTGCAAGCAACATACTACTTTTCCTCTAGTTGGCCTAAAGGAGCTTTTATTTCTGGTACACAACTATCGGGTTTGCTTCAACAGGAAAACTTTATGTCTCATTATTGGCTTGCAGTTTGGCGAGTATTTTTACCCTGTTCATGTGTTGTGTAGTTTAGACAACGTGTATTTCTATTTGTCTTCCCTTCACATTGGGTAACAATGGTTGACGTTATGCATGTGTTCAATGACTTACATCATCAATTAGATAACACAAACGTTGTGAGAGTCTCCATATTGTATATACTAGTGTAACATCCCGACTCCCAGGTATAAATTTGAAGCTTTAATAATTCATATTTTTGGACCTACTCGACGATTTGGTTGCCCCAACTCGTCGTGTAGAGATTAGTCAGTCCGCGTGAACTTTAGGACCTACTCGACGAGTTGGAGGACCCGACCCGATGAGTAGAGGTTGTGTTTGAAAACCCTAATTTTTAGGGTTTGCACCCTATTTAAAGGACCTTAAGTCCTTCCCTCCAGCCTCCTTACCACCTTTTCACGTCCAGAAGCAAACCCTAATCGATCTAACCCTACTTTGAGTGTGTGTGAGGCTAAAAGTGTGTGTTTAGTGCATTTCTTGAAGGAAACTTGAAGATTGAAAAGCTTGGATCAAGAAGAAGGTTGTAGATCCATTATCTACCTTATATTGGCAACCAATCTGAGGTATAAAAATAATACCTTGACTTTTCATTGCTTAGATCTTCCCTTGTGAAAGAAATGGTCATTTCTAGTGCAAAATGGAGTCACCTTCGGGTTTGAGCCTGTCACAAGGACATGGTTTCAAATCTGGACTCCTCTAGTCCCCCATCGTCATAAATTCATCGACTTTATCAAGCTTTGGCCCTTTCTCCATGCCCTAAACTTCTTCTTAGACTTATTTTTGGTGTTTTAAGCCTTTTGAGACCTTGCATGCACGTAAAGTTAGCAACTTTACGTGGTAACTACACCCTAGGAGTCTAGATCTACAGTTTGGAGCTTTGGTTTCGCTTAAAAGCGTCTGAATGAGAAAAGGACTGAAGGAACTCGACGAGTTGGATGAGGGTTTCCCGTTTCTGGATTATGCATGAATTCAACGAGTTGGTTAGGGTTTTTCCCGATATTCTGGATGCTGCATGGACTCGACGAGTTACTTGGTAAATCGGCGAGTTGACTGGTGTGACATTCCCAAATTTCACGGCCAGAAAAGACTGATTTGTTTATGCTTTGTTTTAAAATCAGAGTAATCTTTTAAAGAAAACTATTGCGGAATTTGTTCCCAAAACAAAATATGATAAGAATTTATCAAACCTTTTCTTGAAGAAGCGTATTTTCATTAAATAACAAAATCTCGGGATGTCATGTTCTAATACATACCAAAAACATAAACAATATACAATAGAACTTACAACATTTATTTATAACTACTGATCTATAATCCAAAGTCTCTCGTCATGTCAACCAACTTTTGCTCTTGTGTCACTACCTGTGATACAAAGAAAACTGAGTGGGTCAGGCTTGGGAGCCTGGTGAGCATATAGGGTTTTCAACCCACAATAATATAATTATTATATTCAGTTATCAAACAACCAACCTAATTACCCATTCCCCATTATCTTCTTCACTCTTAAGGATCTACCCTAAGAATCATCTATCCTTCATTTATTCATTCCTAAGGATTGACCTAAGGAATAGGCATGAAGTCCATTGCTGCCCGAGGTTTCTATAACAAACACTAAATCCATAGATGTCAAGGTTCATCTATACAGTACTAAATCCATAGCTACCAAGGTTCATCTATACAGTACTAAATCCATAGCTACCCAGGTTCTTCATTAGGCACTAAGACAATAGCTGCCAGGGTTCTTTATTAGGCACTAAGAAAATAGCTGCCAGGATTCTTCATTAGGCACTAAGACAATAGTTGTCAGGGTTTTTAGAGTACACCGGTGAACATCAAGTCCACAACACCTACAAGTTGCGAGCTTTCTAGTGTTCCACAGGACTGTCTAGAATAGTCTGTGGTTGTCATCCCTACTCAGATGCATGACGGGGGCCATCGTTTGAGTAAAGGTTTCACTCATTTTCACTTGTCACTCTCATCTCATGATCTATATCATCTTTCGTCTCATCCTCAAACTAATCTTTCCTCACACACCAACTATTTCATCTACCCATGTTCTACCCAACATATTTGTAGAAATAAATTACATATAGAGTTTAAATCATTTAAAAACCTGTATAAAACATTCATTCAACATCCATCTCAAGTAAACAAATAACGTATAAACACATAGCACGTATTTCATAGCAAATGCTTCATATCTATGAGGTAGAAGAAAGTAACTACACACTCACTTGATAAGACGATTATCGTACAACACTACGGCTCTTCAAGTAGTAATTCTTCGGTGAAACCGGGATATTTTCATACAAACCGGGCTTCTCACGGGCAGAGTTTCGGCTGGACAACTCTATTTCTCGGGATCTTCGGGGCTTCGGGACTTGCTTCGGGTCTCAGGATGATACCGGAGCTTCGGGGGTATAACTTGCACGTACAAAGAGAGTATAGGAGTGAAAGATAAGAGGTTGAGCAACCAAATTCGGCTGGATTCAGCTTCTATTTATAGGAGGAGTCTGGCCTCCGGACGCAACGCGTTCCTTGAACGAACGCAGTGTGTTCCGTGGACGAACGCAGCGAGTTCCGCCATGCGTCATGTCTTACGAACTTCAGACTTGACATGCGACGGGACAGGCTCTAGGTTGGGAACGCGGGGCGTTCCCCCCTCGGTGTGCGTGCCTCGAACTTTAGAAATTCATATCTTTCGCATACGGGATCCATTTTTTATGTTCTTTATATCCACGCGAAGGTGAGATTATGCTCTATAACTCTCGTTTAGACTCCGTCAGCTAATTTTGACTTTAAATTTTATTATATTATTTTTAGTAGGCCGGGATAGGAAAACTCCGTTAGGAATTCACAACTCCTTCATCTGACGTCTGTTTTCGTCTGTCTTTTTACCGTTGGACTACTATCGACAAGATCTTCGATTCCCGTTTAGATTGTTTTGGCTAGAAACCACTCGATCTCATATTCGAACTTTGGGCTACATACCGCTAAGTCGAAACTTCGAAAAATCATAACTTCCTCATACGAAGTCAGATTTAGACGTTCTTTTTATTTACGCTCTCGGTTTAATGTATTCTACGACTTTCGTTTAGATCACTTAGGCCAAATATCGCTCGATCGTAAATTCACTATTTACGTCGCATTGTGTCGTGCCGGTTCTGTCACGAAACTTCGACAGGTCATAAACTCTTCGTTATAACTCGTATCTCGGCGTTCTTTATATGTACGAAATCCTTGTAACAGATACTACAACATAGTTAAGATTACTCCTTCTAAATAATCTTCCATAAAAAAGTCACTTTTGACGCTCATTGTCTCTAAATTGACTAGCCCAGATCTGCGGGCGTTACAACTGGGGTTTTCACGACATTCTGAGTTTTGAATGAACTCGACGAGTCTATAAGCTGCACTCAACAAGTTGGGTCAACATGGACTGTTGACCTTGATCATTGACTTTGACTTTGACCAAGGGTTGACCAGTTTCACTTCTGAGGGTAATTTGATAATTTGGGAATTTATGGAAGTAGATCATTAGTGGTTGTAGGTGTTGGTGTTTGGAGCCGTATTTCGGGAGTTTGATATTTCAGTTTCGATCGACATTGTGAGGTGAGTTTTCTTCACTATACTCAAGGGTCCAAGGCACCAAGGCCGACCCTTTGGATTGTAATTCTGCTTTATTGTTAGTGTGATCTGTTAGATTGGGTTCCTGCTAGATAGGATGTTTCTATGTGGTTATGATCAGTTAGATTGGTATCCTGGTGGATAGGATGTTGCATTGATTAGTAATTTATAGATCGGTTTGTCTGTCTGTAGACTGTTATGTGATTATCTGATATTTGTGAACATGCTTGATTGGTGGTTGAGGCTTATCTGCTATGTACGAGAGACAATAGACCATGACATTCCAACCCGATGGTTGTGGGCCGAGAGTATTCCATCCCGAGGATGATTAGACTCATAGTAAGTGGGCATTCCAACCCGATGGTTGTGGGCCGACGGTATACCATCCTGAGGATTATTGAACCCATAGTATGATGACATTCCATCCCGCTGGTTGAGGGCCTGGGGCATTCCAACCCGATGGTTGGTTGGGCCCATAGTATGATGTTATTATATGTATGTTATTTATTGTGCGGGTATTTTGGGGGAACTCAATAAGCTTCGGGCTTACAGTTTTGGTTTTGGTTTCAGGTACTTCAGATGATTGCGGGAAGGCGTAGGCTTGATCATGCACCTCCTCATGTTTTTATAACTATAATTTCTGGGATACTCTGATATGAAACTATTTTGAAAACATTTTGTAATTAATAATGATTCTTGGATGTTTGAAAAAGTTTTTGTAATACCCCGACTCTCAGGTATTAATTTTATAACTTTATTTTCATATTGAAAGATCTACTCGACGAGTTGGATGCCCTGACTCGTCGAGTAGGAATGTTTTGACCACGTGTTTAAGTGACCAACTCACCGAGTCGTAGGCATGACTCAACGAGTAGGATCTGGAGGATGAAACCCTAATTTTCGGGGTTTTGCAACCTATTAAAGAGTCATTAGCCCCCCCCCCCCCCCCATTAGCCTCCCCTATAGCCTCCTTTGAGTTCCGAAACCCTAAAACGCGTTTTCTCTCCATATTTTTGTGTTTTACGCTTGGAAGGTGGATCTAGGTGAGAGGAGCTTGAGGATCAAGTAGCTTTGAGCAAGGAACGGTTGGGGACCTAAACTCTACTCCATTTTAGCATCTCTTGAAGGTAACAAGTCGTTACCTTGACTTTCCTCCTTCTAGATCTCTTCATGTTTAAGATTAGGGCTTTTCTAACATGTATGATTGATGGGTTAAGAGCATTCTAACACTCCTAAGTGTACATGCAACCCTAAATACCTTGGATCTATGTTTTCTCTATTATACATACAAATATGAACATCCAAGGTATTATCCTAATCTAGCATATAAAATAATGAATATAACAAGATAGAATACATACCTCTTTCATGTAGAAAGTCTTCATGAAGCTTGAGTGCCTAGTGCCCCAAGTGTGACACCTCAAATGGTTCACACAACACCAAATACACTTGGAATAACTTGAGAGAAATCCACAACTCATGAAATCGGCTAGCCCCTATTTTTACACTCTCTAGTGGCCGATTTTGGTCAAGAATAAGATCTTTATATAGTGTTACAATTAGGGTAAACCCTAATTGTCATGACTTTCCATTTCCTTGGATCCATGGGTTCAAATACACCATGGAGCATCCATGTACCATCCTATGAGTTTTAGCCCAACTTGATTATCCAAGGAGCATTAGCCCACTATACAAGTATGGATGATTTACACAATCAACCCATATATTTAATTAGTCTTCTTTTGATCACTTAATTAATCCTAGATCAATTCTTGATCAATACTAATTAAATAATCTTATTATTCTTATTATTAATATACTAGAACTTATAATATATTAATAACCATAAGTGTCTTATTTCTCTCATTATAGTCTATCCAAGTGCATGATGCCATGCAACCCAAATGGACCATGCCGGGTCGGGTCAAGTCTTACCAATTATAGTTATGGACTTAGACATTAATCCAACAGTCTCCCACTTGGATAAGTCTAAAACTATTATTGCGTATGACTTCAGGAACCAACTGGCAATCGTAGCTCTCAAAAGCTTCTGTCGAACTCTGACCTTTTCGATGAACTCTGATCTTTGTCAATGACTTGTCCATTAGATAAGGGATCATATATTCCTCCATTCTAGATATCATATGGACTAAGACATGGATTATAATCATTCTCTCTGTCCATTTGTTGTTTCCCGATTTCCGATTTATGACGACTGACTAATTGAACAAATCAAATCAGTCATGGCCCGGCCGAGCACTTCCATTTGTCATCATCAAATCATCGAGGGGCCCACAGATATCGCTTTTATCCCGAAGGTAAAAGGAATGGATAAACTTCGACTCATATGGCTTGTTCTACTACTTGTTGAATCATACACAAAGGCACGTTTTATAGCACCGAGTTACCAAATGCGTTTTCGTGCAATCAATGTACAACCAACTCATAGTAACAACTCATATCTCTAGGTTTGAAGAATATAAGATATTATCGTCTCATGATCACTCGTGATAAAATCCATGAAGTGATTCCAATGAGCGTGGGTTGAATCCAATACTCAGAACTTATGAGCACTCATGAGTGTTGTAGCCCTTTGTCCAACACCTTAGACCTCTACAAGCCAACCCATGACAGTCTTAATTCATATCTACTTACAATATATGACCGACTGTGGATGGTTTGAATAACTTAGTCATTCCGGAAGAATAACCTAGTTTATTCTGGAAGTCAAAACATGCAAAATGAAACACAATAATAATTGAAACCAATATGGTATCAAAACCTATGAACATAAATAAAACACCTTTTATTTATCACCATATGATTACACATTATTCATTGTATACTGTTTCAGCTATCAACTTTATTCTTGAATTTAAAACAATAGTTGTCCCATGCTCCAAGCATGTACACTATGTTTTCTAAACACTATTCATGCCATTCACCAAGTATGCATACTATGTTTGTCTATGATCTTTACTTTGTGAACTAGATCCATTGAACATAACTTCAATGATTCTCTTTTCACACTCCCAAATCCTTACTGCAAGTACAAGAATTCCAAATTCATGTCATTTACTGAAATCTGTTAGATTCTAAACTTATATGCATTGATCTTCTTGTAATGATTATGTACAAAGTCAGAAAGACTTGACAACCATCATTACAGAGCATTCCAAAGGAGATCAGCTCCTTGGAATCATCCTTCTTGCATTAAGTTTCCTTAATCTTACACAGATTGAAAATTCTAACTTTGAAAGATTTCCAGATTCCATTTTGACTATCACTTCTGAACAAGAGTTGCCTCCTTCCAGATTATGTCAATATGGTCCTCCTTGAGCAACCAATCTTTGGTAAACCTTAGATTGTCCTCGACAATTGTTTAATCCTTTTAGTCATATCCAGTTCTAAACCTTTTCCCTTCTTAATGCCCCAGGCATTTGGAAAATTTTAGAAATGATGAATATAGAACATGTAATCGATCCTATATCCGAAGCATATGGGAATCGATTCATGATGTCTCATATAAATACTAAACTAGTCTTTTGCTATAACATTTCCATTTCAATTTGACAAGTTCTCATAATTCGGATTATGAAAAGGGATGTCGTAATCATAATCGAATTTTAGAACGCAAATAATGGACTCATATACAAAATTTCCTTATGTTGATCCATTCCAACATGAAATTCATATATATCCTTGACTAAATGATTAAAACCTCACGATCTAAGCTTATAGATTTGAGATGAAGTATAATTTCCTCTCCCTTAATTATAGCAAAACAACTTTTTCCCAATTGAAACTTTTTGTTTTCTATAACTAACATTGCTAACTTGCAATACTTATCATAATTATCATTCTCCCACTAACATGATGATTATTAGCATAACACTTATGCTCCCACTAGCTTAGATATGTACTCAGAAATCAGCTGACTTTCTTACCAAAGTTCAGATTTCTGATACTAGATTGTTTTGATAAAACTTTTATCAAAATCATACACCTTCCCTTAGATAGCACACTTGTGTGTCTAAACAATTATGAAGAGGGATGCCGTAATCATAATGGTTAGACCTTTTTGCCACTTCTCACAAGTCCAGGTTAGTGTGCCGGTAAACCACACACGCTCCACTAACGACTTTGAGAATGCAAATATCACAATTGCTATCTAGCTAAAATCTACTTAGTGAAAGTGTTTCCTCACCATCATTTTCATGAATCGGAGAGAAACCTTATGACACTTAGATTTAATGGTGTATGTGTTCTTATCCATGTGAATTGTCAAAACCATAGATACAAGACAAGGATAATGACAAATCCACACTCATATGGATTGAACTCAATCTTAATTTCTTGCCACCTGGCAGCTCAAGCGCCTGCCATTGCTTCCAAGTTGTTGTGCAACTAACTGAGAACTCTAAGAACTCATATACAAAGCCAACTTTAACTGGAATGGGCATAGAATATGTCAACACGATAGGTTATAAACCTCAAGTCGTGTGCTAGTGAAGAACTTCAGGTTTTATTCTTGATTAGTTCTTGAGACTTTCAATACCTTTAAGACTCCCACTGTCCTCTTGACATATAAGACTTTCTTGTCATATATTCAAGAGATAGTGTGGATTCTAATCAAGACAAACACTTCACACAATTGGCCTAAGTTGATCTTTGTTTTATCCAAAACATCACAACTTACCAATTTCAAATGTACAAGAGTAGAAAACTTTTACTCTTACATTTGACAAGTGTTTTAAACCTTCTTTAAGACATGTCACTCAAGTTACAATCTTGGAGTATGACTCTAAGACTTGTATTGGAACGAAGTATGACTCATCTTCTTGATTTAACCATTTCAACAATTCAAGATCCCTCTTCTTAGTCATAAGAATGCACTAAGATTTCCTTAGAGAACTAATTGTGCTATGGTTTCTTAATCATTAAGATGATCACAAAACTGATACTAAAGTACTCTCTCATCTTTTCAGATTTGAGAAACTTTTATCCTTCTGCCTAATTTGATTCTACTTATTCGCTCTGTCATACATTGGAACCTTTTTCCAATGTCTCGGAATTATACTTTAGCCTGTAAGTATAACCATATTTACTAAGCTTTAGTAAATTATGACGAATAATCTTATCGATCTTTTATGGTGGACTTAATCAGCGCACAAGAATGTGTACTCGATCCCTTAGTCCGTTACTTGACTCACACATCCATGTGAACAAGTAGTTAGTCTTAATTTTCCAAGACTTGAAAGTTCTCATTCATCATGCTATACAACTTGCATGATTCCAAGTTCCGGTCCAAATGAAACTTGGGTGATGAGAATCTTCCCTTATTTGGTAAATTTAGAAATTACCACAAATGAAAGAATCAATTTCATATTTCCACTCTTGCTATTAATGGAATCTTATAAGCAACAAAAATTTCCACAAATGTCATTGTAAGGATATTTTTAAAATAAATAAAATCAAAATTTTCCTTTTATTTTAAAACTTTGCGGAAAAACTATCCTTACAGTGAAAAAGCACATGAAAACTTTGTTGCTATCCATTCCTAAGCAATATATCATAACTCCTAAGAAGTAGCTCAAGAATCCGATCTTCAAACCATGCGATAGAAATCCATCTACGCGATCAGATTCAGCATATTCTTTCTTTAAGTTTCTTCACTTTTCTTTGATTCTTAAAACATCACCATGTGACCCAGTCACATCATGTATCAAGAATTTCATAATAGAAACTTAACAGAGTTAGATAGTGGACTTTACCTGAAGTAGAGTCAAACTTATTGACTTTAACATCCTTAGGTAAATTTGGCAGCTTCGTAACCAATGCCCCTTTTTTTGGCAATATAAACATATGGACCCTTTGATAATGGTACACGGGACTATCACAGACTTAGCTTTTCTCTTTACCATTTGGTCAACCCAGTTGACTATGGCCGATCCCTTTCCACTGGGAAGAGAGAGCTTTACTAGATATCCAATGTCATCATTGTCAATGTCCATAAAGTTTTAGGAAGTTGATCTTATCAAATAGATAAGATCATTAAGGGTCTTGTCACAGTTTGTCTCATAGGTGTTCCAAAAGAACTCACTATGTGACTTAGAAAGTAGTTGAACCACCAACTTTCTCAATACTTTGACACCCAACTCTCCCAGCTTGTCAATATGTGACTACATCTCCAAGACGTGACCACACCTAGACCTTGCCTTGCCAATTGGGCTTGAGTGACCTTGAACTTGTGGGTTAGGGAGAATAATTGGAGGAGGTGAAAGAAGTATGATTTCCATGGGACATCATCTTCATTTAGGAAAGCTTGTTTCAAGAGATTTGGGAAGATCATAAATGTCTAAACCAGACATGTTTTTGGGAGATATTCAAGATAGTTGATCTTAAGTCCTTAATATGACACCCAATATGAAATATTAAGGCTAGGACCCAACAAACTATTTTATAACTTAGAAGAGGTATGCCGTAATCCAAGCTATAAAATATTTGAAGGTAGGTGAATAACGATTCACCAATTTCCACCAAGATAAACGAAATGTATTATTAGGTTTTAATTGGTTTTTGAAACTCCTAGATCTTTGAGATTCATTGAACTCTTCAATGGCATGTTTCAATCTCGAGTGTGCCCTTCAGGCTTTGTGACTGGGATGCCGAGGATCACAAAACAAGGTGTGAAGTAACCATGCAAATTACTTGGTACCCTTAAGTGTTTACCCCTCAATCGATGTGCCGGTTAACCACACACACTCCATCGATACTATGATAAACATTAAGTTACCCTTTACCTACCTTGTTAAATACGAGTTAGTGTGCCGGTTAACCACACACGTTCCACTAACCGACTTAAACAAAGTGCAAAGTGTAATTTCATGGATTAGCACCTTATTCACATTTTCCTAAGTAACTAAGATTGGGTATTATTAAGAGTTTAGTTACTTAGTATTTATCATTAATACTTTTGATGAAGGGAGAATTCTAGTCCTGTCAAACCCATTCGGCTAACGACCCTCCACCATTCAAGCAAGCGGTGGGTGAGAGTGGACACCCATTAAGTTGCCATTTTATATGCAACAACCTTATACCCACCTTATAGACCAGCTTCGTGAATGAGGTGTACTAGCGGTAAGACTGACTTTACTCTTATACATATATATATATATATATATATATATATATATATATATATATATATATATATATATATATATATTATTAACTTATAATATTATAAAGTATAAGGGTTGAATTTTAACTTTTAAAATTCTAAGGGCTAACTTGGAATTAAAGTATTCATAAGAGAAAACTTTACAAATTCCAAAACTTGAGGGCAAGTTTTGAAACTATTCAAAACTAATTAATTCCATAACTTATGTGTTTAAAGTAGTTTTAATCCAAAAACTCTTCAAGTTCCATAACTTGAGGACAAGTTATGGAAGACTTTAAACTAATAAAAGAATTAACTTTTCTTTATTTATAACTTATGGAATTAATTAAGGTTACACTTTTTTTTAATTTTTAATTTATTATTTAATGAAGAGACTCTTGGTCCTCCATAACTTGAGGACAAATTATGGAGTCATAACACCATTTAATTAGAACTAGACTCTTCATTTTGTAACATTTGCCAACTTTTATGAGTTTTATGAAACTTAAATGTGACTTTTCATATAACTTGAGGACAAGTTACAAAAACACATTTTAGAATCAACTCTTAGATTAAATTGGATTGAAAACAACTATTTCACTCAAGTTTTCTATTAATCTAAGCAACTCATAAGAACAAGATAATTCAAATCAAACTTGTTCATGTAATTAGTCTAAACCTTAAACTAATACAAAACATGGATCTATTGACAATTATCTTTGAAATTGGATTAGCATGAACATTACGACATCAAAACAAGTTTATAAGTTCAAAAACATCTTAGGGTAATGTTCCTAGTCCAATTCCAGCCAAAAAAGTCGAATTTATGCTGTCTGGGGGTCCAACTCGTCGAGTGCACGAACCAACTCGGCGAGTTGGATGCTTTTTGCCTTGGAATCGGCGAGTCTGCTGGGCAGACAACATCAAAACTCGATTTTCCAGCTTCTTTTGCAAGTATAACAAGCAAACAAACCTGGCTCTGATACCACTGTTGGGTTAAGAGCATTCTAACACTCCTAAGTGTACATGCAACCCTAAATACCTTGGATCTATGTTTTCTCTATTATACATACAAATATGAACATCCAAGGTATTATCCTAATCTAGCATATAAAATAATGAATATAACAAGATAGAATACATACCTCTTTCATGTAGAAAGTCTTCATGAAGCTTGAGTGCCTAGTGCCTCAAGTCTGACACCTCAAATGGTTCACACAACACCAAATACACTTGGAATAACTTGAGAGAAATCCACAACTCATGAAATCGGCTAGCCCCTATTTTTACACTCTCTAGTGGCCGATTTTGGTCAAGAATAAGATCTTTATATAGTGTTACAATTAGGGTAAACCCTAATTGTCATGACTTTCCATTTCCTTAGATCCATGGGTTCAAATACACCATGGAGCATCCATGGACCATCCTATGGGTTTTAGCCCAACTTGATTATCCATGGAGCATTAGCCCACTATACAAGTATGGATGATTTACACAATCAACCCATATATTTAATTAGTCTTCTTTTGATCACTTAATTAATCCTAGATTAATTCTTGATCAATACTAATTAAATAATCTTATTATTCTTATTATTAATATACTAGAACTTATAATATATTAATAACCATAAGTGTCTTATTTCTCTCATTATAGTCTATCCAAGTGCATGATGCCATGCAACCCAAATGGACCATGCCGGTTCGGGTCAAGTCTTACCAATTATAGTTATGGACTTAGACATTAATCCAACAATGATAACCATTTTCGGGTACGGGCTAGGGTTTGAAGTTGTAACTTTAGATCTAAACTTATCTTGGCCTCTATAACTATAAAGCTTCCAGCTTTAGCAAGTATGAGTTAATCCCTTTGAGTTAAACCCCATTTTAAGCTTGGATTTGGTATTCTAAGCCTTTGGAGCCTTGCATGCACGTAAATTTTGCAAATTTATGTGATAAGCATGCCTTAGGAAGCTAGATCTACCATTTAGAGCCTTGGAATGGCTCAAAATCATCTGGACCATAAATGGACTGTATGAACTCGACGAGTCGGATAAGGAACTTGGTGAGTTGGGAAGGATTTTCCCATTGTTTGGTTTCAGCATGGACTCAACGAGTCAGTTAGGGTTTTCCTCGACTTGTGGACATGCATAGACTCGAAGAGTCAATGAGGGTTTTATGACCTTCTGAACTCTTAAGGAACTTGACGAGTTGCTAGCTGCACTCGACGAGTTGAGTCAACATGGACTGTTGACTTTGATCGTTGACTTTGATTTGGACCAAGGGTTGGCCAGTTGACTTCTGGGGGTATTTTAGTAAATTGGAAATTTATGGAAATGCTCCTATGGTAAATATAGGTGGTGGAGTCTGTGGCGGTGATTTGAGAGTTTGAGCTTACCACTTCAGTTCGACAATTATGAGGTGAGTTTTCCTCACTATACTCAAGGGTCTAAGGCACCAAGGCCGGCCCTTTTGCATTGCTATCTTAATATGTTATATGCTCGAGTATTGTATGATCCGTTAGATCGGTATCCTGGTAGATAGGATGTTATATGTTGTTATGATCCGTTAGATCAGTATCCTGGTAGATAGGATGTTATATGCTGTTATGATCCGTTAGATCAGTATCCTGGTAGATAGGATGTTATATGTTGTTATGATTTGTTAGATCGGTTTGTCTGTCTATTGACTATTATGTGATTAGCTGATATATGTGCACATGTTTGATTGGTGGTTGAGGCTTATCTGCTTTGTGCGAAAGCCAATAGACCTGGGCATTCCAACCCGATGGTTGTGGGTCGTCAGTATTCCATCACGAGGATGATTGGACTCATAGTATATAGGCAATCCAACCCTTTGGTTGTGGGCCTGGGGTATTCCATCTCGAGGATGATTGGACCCATAGTATGTTGGCATTCCAACCGAATGGTTGAGGGCCTGGGGTATTCCAACCGATGGTTGACTGGACCCACAATATGTTGTTCGTGATTATATGTATATTGTTATGTGTATGGGTATTTTAGGGGAACTCACTAAGATTTGGGCTTACAATTTCAGTTTTGGTTTCAGGTACCTCAAATGATCGCGGGAAGGCAACGACATGTTCGTACAGCTCCTCACATTTTATGACTTTGCTTCTAGGATACTATGATATGGAACTATTTTGAAAACGGATTTGTAATAACTATTGGTTTCTAAATGTTTTAAAAAGTTTTAAATTGGCTTGAATTTTAATGGTTGTTACAAGATGGTATCAGGCCTTGGTTTAAGTGAATTGGAGGAACACTCGTGTGAATCCAGTCTCAAATCAAGAAAAATTTTCAAAATGATTTCTAAATGGTTTTCAAAATAAGTAAAGGAGGATGCAAAGTGTACGATCAGCCGGAGCCAGTAAGTAGACCCCAAAATACCATGCAGTTATTTGATTATGTGATATGTTAGAACAACATGCTAGTACTAGGCTAGGGATCTTTAGGAATTGCATAATTGAATTGCATGATTGTATGATACCTGATAGCCTAGGCTTTTCCTTATATGAGATTGACATCATTATTCTAGTTGCTTAGTGTATGCATCACGGTTGTACATAATTAAGATCTTATAGCTTGAGAATGTTTGGTTTAGCTTTATTTCTTGTTCCTTGTTTGGTTGTGGGCTTAGAGTAGGACCAAGTATTCGGATGTATATGAGACCCAACATTATGTATGGCTAGCATAAATAAGTGATGCAGGGTTGGTGGAAGTTTCATGGGTGGGTTGTGTGAGGCCGGTAGGTTAGTTATGAGATAGTTAGCCTTCCTCTAGGAATGAGGATTGAGCGACCACCATGTATATGTATATTGTTAGGGTGTTATGGTGATACTTGAGGCAAATATGGGTAGGTGTGGAAGGTCGTATGGGCCCGTACTACTGAAAGCATAGGACCCATACGCAGAGCATGGAAGTCAAAACCCCTAGGGTTTAGTTGGGAGTTGGTCCCCTGTTATTTGTGTGGATTATCTGATATCTTCTTGGTGTATTTTCAGTATGGTGGTTACGAGGCGTTTTTTGACTGAATTCAAATAGGGATCAGGGCAGGGCGATCAGGGTGCCCCTGCAGCACCCGAGATTATCGGCCAGGATGGGCCAGCGTTGACAGAGGGTCGCGTCGGGGAGCTCATCTGCGAGGAGGTGGTCGAGATTGTCCGGGGTTAGATTCTGAAGATGTTTGGGTCTATTAAGACCGCCATGATGGAATATTTTGATGACAGATATGCAGCCCTCACTAAGACGGCTGTTGCAGTAGCTACAACAGCTGTAACAGCGGCAGGGGGAGGAGCCAGTCGGGGCTTCCAGTACCAAGACTTTGATAACACAAAGCCCCCGACTTTCGATGGGACTCAGGATCAGATCATATCCATAAGGTGGCTGTCTGACGTGGACGGATGTTTCTTCACGTGCTCATGTCCTACTGACCAAAAGGTCAGATGTGCCCTGAACTTGCTGAGGTATGGGGAAAAGGATTGGTGGAGATTGATGATTGGGTCGTATACAGATGACCAGACAGTTGTTGTTACTTGGGAGCAGTTCAGAGATATGTTACGCGCTCGCTATATCCCACGAGTTGAGCGCAAGCGGTTGTCACAGAAGTTCTTGGATCTGAGACTGGTTACGGAGTCGGTGACGGAGCTCACCCGCATGTTTACTGAAAGGGAAATGTTTTTCCCGGAGTTTGCTTCTGATCAGGCTCAGATGACACGTTATCTAAGCATGCTCAAGACTAACTTCTGTTAGTTTATTGCCACCCATCGATGTGATACACTGCTAGAGTTACAAGAGGCCATTAGGCGGTGTAAGTTGGAGATTGAGCTGCAGTTGAGGGAGCAGCGGCAAGCCCCGCGGCACAGACACAACCGACGCCGAAGCAGTATAAGACCGCTGATGCCAGATCTGGGGGACAGCCAGGCCGCACTTGTGGGCAGTGCGGAAAGGCTCATTTAGGGATTTGTCGATCAGGGAGTAGGTGCCACAAATGTGGCAAGTAGGGTAATCTGGCCAGGTATTGCAGGCAGTAGACTCCAGCTCTCGGAGTCAGACTTTGTTACCATTGTGAGCAGGTGGGCCATATGAAGGCCTAGTGTCCCCTACTAGCCGCTAAGCCGGTGCAGGCTCCCGCGCCGGCTACACTGAGGATTACTGACGGGAGGCAGGGTAGAGCGGAGCCCATGAGGGCTCAGGGACGTGCCTTCCAGCTCACAGCAGAGGAGGCCAGGACAGCACCAGATGTGGTTGTTGGTATGCTTTTATCCCTTATCTTACTAATTATATATGTTTTATGCTTATCAATTTGTACCTATGATTAGGTATGTTTTTAGTGAACTCCTTGCATGCATTGGTTTTATTTGACTCGGGGACGAGTCAGTCGTTTGTATCTCAAACGTTTAGTAGGGAGTTCAGTGTGTCAGTAGGAGAGCTATAGTGTCTGTTGCGAGTTCTATCGCCAATGAACACAGAGTTTCTGCTTCTTCAGTTTATTAGGGATGTGTGTTGGAGATTTTCGGGGTGTCTTTCCCGATAGACTTAATTCTTATTCCCATAAGGGATGTATGTGTGATCATGGGTATGGATTGGCTTAGTCGCTTCAGTGCCATGATCGACTGTGAGGGTCAGCGAGTGGTGGTTCGAACCCCAAGTTGGGGAAAATTGATAGTCTATGGCGAGGGTACCAGACTCGGATCAAAGTTTTGTTCAGCTGTCAGGGCTCGGCAGTACATTCGGCACGGGTGTGCAGTTTATCTAGCGCATGTGGTGGATACGCGGTTCAGAGTTCAGGTTTCAGTATCAGAGGTTCCAGTGGTCAGGGAGTTTGCTGACGTATTTCCTGAGGAGTTTCCCAGAGTGCCACCGGAGAGGTAGGTCGAGTTTAGGATCGACGTAGTGCCAGGTGCGGCCCTATCACCAAGGCGTCGTACCGGTTGGCACCACCAAAGATGCAGAGCTGTCATCACAGCTGCAGTAACTGTTGGGCAAGCAGTTCATTCGTCCAAGCAGTTCCCCATGGGGAGCGTCGATACTCTTCTTCAGGAAGAAGGTGTTGGATTAGTTTCTAAGTCCATAACTATTTTGGTATGTACTTGACCTGATTATGAGCATGATCATTTTGGGTAGCCTTCACCATCGCAATATGTAGGATGAATTAAGGAGAGAAAGGTTTATTTATGATTTATTAATATATTATGAGAATAATATATTAAAGGAGAAATCATATATTTTAATTAATATTAGTCAATAATTAATTAAGAATTAATTTTGTGGCTAAAAGAGATTAATTAAACTTAGGGGACTGGAATTGTAATTATAAGATAATTGCAATTGGGCTATGGATCACCTTGGAATAATAGGTTAGACGAATTCTATGGGGAAGCCCATTAGAAATCATCCAAGGCATGTTCCAGAAGGGGTCTATGGGTTGATTAGGGCTTAAGCAGTCAAATTAGGGTTTCCTTGTTTGATAACCCTAATAGCCTAAGTATATAAGGAACCCTTGGGCACCAAAAACGGGGCTACCACTTGGATTAGAGTTTCCAGCCATTTTTGGTGCCTCCTCTTTCCTCGCACTTCATCCAAGTTGCTTAGTGGTGTTTGTGACTCCATTAGAGGTGCAACACTTGAGGCACTAAGCTTTCTGAAGCCAATCAAAGCAAGGAATTGATTGTTATTGCTATATAAAAATCAAAGGTAATTACTAAACCCTAATTTCAGTTATAGCTTATTAGATCTAGGGTTTATGGCTTTGGATAATCAATTGCATGTTCATTAGACAAACTAGATCCAAAGCTATTAGGGTTTGCATGTACACCATAAGAATGATGTATTGCTCGAAACCCATCAGTGTTATCAGAGCCTAGAGTTGTTTGTTGATGAATTGATGCTTATTTGATAGTTTATTGGCTGAAAAAATGATTTTTTTCCCTTCTGCTTGACTGACTTGGCGAGTCAGGCTGACTCGGCAAGTCCAGTCTCTGACTCGGCGAGTCCGAGGGTCTAGCAGCGTATTTTGGCGATTTTCTTGCTGTTTTGACTTGGGATACTTACCATAAACATTTTTAATCAATAAAATCCGATTTTTATTGATTTTGGGTGAATATCCTTACCAAAATAGTACATAATTACCATTTAATCAAATATTTGTTACCTTATAAGATAATGTTTAATTATTTGAGTTATTTGATGAATTATCCTGCAAGAAATTTGACTAGGTCAAAATTAGATAATTGCCTTATTTGAATTGTTGATCTATAATGTTCTTGAAAAGTTTCAATTTTCCCCTTTTAGGTTTTATAGTTTAAATTTGAACTTAAAAGTTTTGTTTTTGAAATTTAAATAGTTAAACCCTAATGTTTTGAAATGTTTCAAAACTTGCCCTCAAGTTTTGGAATGTAAAATTTTGATTAATAGTTTAATTGTGTAATATTTAAATTCTAAAACCCTAGTGTTTTGAAAAGTTCAAATTACTTTCACATGGTTTTGTTAAGTTAATTAAAAGTGTAATTAAAAGAGAAAGTTAATAAAACCACCTAGTATTTTAAAAGTGTAAAATACACCCTATATTATATATATGTAACATTAAAAGTCTTATATATATATATATATATATATATATATATATATATATATATATATATATATATATGAGTAAAGAGTCGGTCTTACTGTTCGTAGGCCTCATTCACGAAGATGGTCTATAAGGGGTGTTTAAGGAAATTGCCTATAAAATGGCGATTGAATGGGTATCCACTCTTACCCACCACACTCTTGACTAGTGGAGGGTCGTTAGCCGAACGGGTAGGATAGGATATAAACCTTCCATTATAAGTATAATGAAGTACAAAGTAACTAAATGTTTTTCAAATTCCAAAATCATAGTTACTTTAGGCAAAATGTGAAATTGTATGCTAATCCATGGAATGACACTTTGTATCCTTGCCGAGACGTTAGTGGAGCGTGTGTGGTTAACCGACACACTAATTTGGGTTTGACATTGGTAGTGAAGGGTGAATCGATGTTTATCATAGATCAATGGAGCGTGTGTGGCTAACCGACACATTGATTAGGTGATAGTAGCATTGAGTGCACCACGTGATTCGCATGGTTATTCACACCTTGTTTGTGATCCTCGGCATCCCAGTCGCAAATAGTAGGGCATAATCGAGATTAAACATGCCATTGAAAAGTTCAATGAATCTCAAAAGATCTAGGAGTTTAAATTCATTTAAAACTTAAATTTCTTTTTCGTTTTTCATGGTGGAAATTGGTAAATCGTCATTTACCTACCTTCAAATATTCTGCAACTAGATTACGACATCCCTCTTCTAGGTTGTAGAGTATTGTGTTGGATCCTAGCCTTGATGTTTCATTTGGGTGTTACATCAAGGATTCTAATCAACTTGACTTGAATTTCTCTCGTTTTGTAGATGTCTGAATCTAAAAATGGTCTTCCCAAATCCCATGGAACAAGTTTTCCAAATGAAGATGATATTCTACGATATGATCGAGGAACCAGAGATCATGCTTCACTTCCTCCATCTCCTCCAATTATTCTCCCTGAACCACAAGTTCGAAGGCTTGAAATTTTCAAGCAAACTCAAGCCCTTTTGACAAGTAAACACGAAGATAGGAAACCTGTGTGTGCACACGTCTTAAAGATGAAGTCACACATGACATGTTAACGATGTTGGGTGTCGAGATTTCAGGTAAGTTGGTTGTTGACTGGGTTCTTCAGTCACTTCCTGAATCATATAGTGAGTTCATTAGAGAGTGCTATATGATGGACCACGACGTGACCCTCATTGATTTGATCTATCTGCTTATAGCTGCTGAATCAACGATGATTTGGCGTGTTGATCAAGTGAATTTGTTTGGTGAATCAAACTCCCAAACTTCAATGGACACTGGCAACATTAGAAGTCCATAAAGGAATAAGTATGAGATTGTCCCATGTGCTTTGCCAAAGGAGTCCATTTGATTTATTGCCAAGAGAAGGGGCATTAGAGACAAAGCTGCCTAAACTACCTGAGAGATCTAAGAGATGGGAGAGTCTAGTGTTATGACTCTTCTTCAGGTGTGAAATCCACTATCTAGCTCTTTTAAGTTCCTATTCTAGATTCTTAATTCTTGATGTGATAAGATTACATTTTGATGTATTGTAGGATCGAAGAAAAGAGAGGAAGCTTAAGGGAAGAAGTGAGCTGAATCTAATCATGAAGAAAATGGATTTCGATCGCATTGTTTGAAGATTGGATTTTTGAGCTACTACTTGGAGTTAGAATAGATTGCTTAGGAATATGTAATAGCATAGTTTTTCAGTTGAATTGCATTGTAAGGACAAAAATTTTCCGTAATAAAATAAAATTTGTTTTTTTTTGTCTTATTTATTTATCCTTGCAATGGCATGTATGAAAAAATTGATGTTTGAATGTTTCTACTATTAGCAATAATGGATTTGATTCTTAATTATGTTATTTATGGAAATGTCGAGGATTTACCAAATGTTGATCAATATGTTTCCATTATGAAGTACGATGAAACCCATATATTGCAGTGTTGATATCTCAATTCCTTGAATACCTTCATTACATGAGAACAAAGTACACCAAACAATTGTCATCTCTCACATGTGCAGCAACAAGATTCCAAGTTGATTATATCATTTTTAATTTGGTCAGTCACTTCATATCTGCTTTGATTAATCTTGTATACTCGAAAACCAAAGGATTTTTTTATCCTCCTTTTGAGAACCTTCTCAGCATACTCAGTAATATTTTTTTCTTTGATCTATAAAAAATACATATCTCTTGTCATGCACAGTAATGTATAGTAGAATTAGTATGGAGGTATTATAATTTAAAAAATTACCTCCAACATTACATCGTTAACACCACCATTGTTGCATATTTTCTCAAAAGAAGTCAATCAACATTGTTGTTGGTAGTTTTCATGTGTTTATTGATAACGTATTGTAGGATCGATGTTGTTTGATGTTATTATATTACACCAAACCATATGGAAACACGACCTTGCCCATTTGTGGTAATAGATTCTGTCTATCCATGTATGATAGTCTTCGTTTAGGGCATGATGCAGACAAGCCAAGCTTTCTTTGAAATCAGACTCCCGGTAAACTTTTGCAGCCTCCCAAAACAAAATTTTAGTTCTCTATTGTTTGTCGATTTTTTTTCTTATATTCATCAACAAATGACGACAGCAGAGGCCGTAATACAAGCTCGAAAACTCTACTTGAATGGTCATTCCAATTGAATTGGCTCTATCGGATATGATAGCCAAGGAGATCATGTCCTTAATACATTATTTGAGTCTTGATAAAAAAAACCATATCCATGAATCCCCACTTTCTATTTTTCCAACACCAAATGTAATAAGGAGGATTTGGTTATTTTTGTTCATGCCTACTGCTAGGAACATTATGCCTAAGTATTTCCCTTTAAGATGTTCTCTGTTAATGATAATAATTAGACGAAAAAATGTTTGAAACACTCGAACCTGCATAATAATTATTAATAGATTAGTCATTAAATCGAACACATCTGTACCAATAATTAAAATAACTCACTATTAAGAACTATTACCGCACAACTAATAGCCATGAAAAAGTATTCAAAATTATTCTCATAACTTGGTTTTATATGTGTAACTATCCCTGGATTTCTCCTCTCCAAATTGTAACAATATAAAGGAAGTCATGCAAAGCTTTCTTCAGGGGTCCCTCTCAACGAATTTAGAGCATATAATTTAGCACTACATGCTTGCCATTATGAAATATATACATTAAGACGGTCATCTAACGTTTGGTGTATCTGCTTCTCTAGCAACATATTACATGTACTATCAGCTAATATGCCCTTCAAGAAGTGACCCAATACCTTTTCGTTGGTTTTTAGATGATGGGGAAGGAGCTTTATGTTTAAGCAAACGTAGCTTTCTAGTAGTTTAACCACTTAAAATGAATCGGTATCTTTATTTTTTGTAGCTCGTAACCGTCGTTTACAATTTTCCACAAAGAAAACAGCTTCAAACTTGTCTTTTGTAGATTTCTTGAATCTCATTTGGAAGCCCTCAATAACACATTTAAATCCTAAATTACGTTTAAGTTCTTTTTTGCTTATGAAGAGCTGATACTTCTTCAGAGAAGAAGTATAATTGTGGGTTGTGATATTTTACGCTTTTTGTTGAGCTAACTCGGGCAATAGTAAAGGTTTAGGCATGCCCTAATTAGCGGTTTGTGTTTCTTCATAATTGGAAAAATAATAAGGAAACTTTTAATGTTGGGGTTTTCGGGGTTTTAGGGACCCAGTTTCCTCCTCATCAGTTTCAGTATCATCCCCATCAAATTCAGTGAAACTCTAAAAATGTTCAACTGTCTCTCCATGTAACGTCCCATTTTTCACAACCAAAAATTTCATTTTCTTATATTAAAGAAAATAACAATCGATAATCCAAGTTAATAATATCAATTATCTTCAAGCTTATTTAATAGAGAACCAAATTTATTAATTCGTTACGGAACGCCGTTATTGACGATGTGTGTGTACAGTACTTGAAACCATGAAATCAAGTTGTAAGCCAAAGCTTAGTGAGTCTCCCCAAAATACCACACATAACAAAACAGATACAATGAATTATGGGACCAATCAGTCATCGAACTGGAGTGTCCAACCATATCAGGTTTGTTGGCCGTACCGCCTCAACCCAACTGCTCATCTAGAGCCTCTATGCCTAAGGCTTAGAGCCGACTCGCACCAGGTATCTTGGCCTTCAGCACAAAGCAAGATCGCTTCAACCCAACCGAACACAACATGTCGACATGTAAGAAAACAAGGGTCAAGTAGGCATATAATATATACAATTATCAAATCACATATCTGTGACAACCCAAAATTTCCATTCTGTACAAACCATTTGAAGCCAATAGAAGTAGAACAGTTATAGTAAAAATTCAGACTTCAAGTACAAGTTTGGCAGTTTTCAGGATTTACACTTAAGGAGATATTAGGAGAGTGGATGCACTAGGGTTTTGTGCAACACTGTTATTCCAATACTATAGGATATTAGAGTTCATTCCGGGAATAGAAATATTTTATGCCAAAAATCCCAGGACTATATATAGAAAACTGAACCAAATAGTTCATTAGTTACATTTCCAATTAGAGAAAAGCCAAAATTCTCTCTCACGGATCTTCGGGTTTTTATCCCAAATTGTGAGTACTTCGATCTAGTTATGTTATATAGCTTAGATTGTGTTTAGAAACATCAATTTCATAACAAAACAACTAGATTCGGGAGTTTACCACCCAAGAACGTTCTTGGAGAGTAAACTCCAATATGTGGCTTAAATGCTACCTAGTCCTTTCCCCGTGATTTGTAACTACCTTAGACTTGTATGCTAGTGTGTATATGACTAGAAAACATCAAAATCGGACCAAAACCCCAAGATTTGGGAGTTTACCGACCAAGAACACTTAGGGAGTAAACTCCATTTTAAGGGCCAAAAGTGTCCCAATGACCCTCAAAGCTTTAGAACTCGAACTAGAACCCACCATTGCATGTTTAGGACACCAAAAGCAATTAAAATCAATGATGAAAGTGAGTTCACGGCCAAGGAGGTTCTTGGGCCCTGAACTCCATGTTTAGGTGTCAAAATGCCTTGAAACACTTCCTAAGGCTTAGGCTTGAATTAGGACAAGTACCCTAGTGTGTTTGGAGCAAGAAAACATCATTAAAACACCAAGAAAAAGGTGTTCACGGCCCAAGATGTTCCAGAGCCGTGAACTCCATTAAATGGTGCCAAATGGTGCCATAAATTCCCCTAAAGCCTTGAACAATTGCCTTGATGCATTCCTTGTTAAATTAGAGGTTTGAAAGCACCATAAACCTTCCCCCAAAGGAGATTACGGCCGTAATCTCCATGGGATATGGTCCCAGGTCCGTAAACCCCTATAAAGGGGGCAAATGTCACCCAAACACTTGATTTAGCCTTGAAACAATTCACCACTAGAGTTGTATTAATTCTAAGCTTCAATTAGAGACCTTGTTGAGAGTTTACGGCCAGGAGTTTACTCCCCTGGGCCGTAAACTCCAAAGCATATGGTCATTTGACCATAAACTCCCATTAGATGTTTTGCACTCCTTTGTTGTAACCCAATTGCCTCCTAGCACTTGACCAAAAGTGTTTTCCTCGCGTTAAAATGTTTATACTTGTATAATTAGTGTTTTAATCACTAATTATTTATATACATATGTCTTCATATGTAATTAGGACCATTGTGTGTGTCTAAAGTCTTCACTTGACACCAAGTACTTGTCCGATCCTTCCTTACGATAACAGTCCGTTCAATTCCAGTCACTTACTGCAGGTGAGTTCATACCCCTTAATCAATGTTTTAAAATGTTTTTAAATGTTTTATGGGGGGATACAAGTAGAATTATGCTAATTATTATATCAATCACATGCGATTAATAAGCAGCATTCAAATGATTGGCTACTCATTAGCCGTTTTACCAAACAGTTTCCTTCAAATGTTTTTCATAAACACTTTATGTGTTTAAAAACTCCTTATTACACTGTACATTTTACTCTGTATATTACATTTCAAACTTATTTACAATTGTGTTTCAAACAAATGTTATTTATACTAAACTGTTTTATCAAACCCATGCCTTCAAAACCATTTTATAGATCGACATCAAGTCGGTCTTTTCTTAGAAAATATTTATGTTCAAAGGTTTTACAAATCTTATTTTATGCTTTTAAATTATAAATTGCATGCCTCTATATGTATAGTTATATAAGAAATGTTTAAAAGACTTAGGAAGGCTATCCACCCTATTTCCTTTTCGCGCTTGAGATCTGGTCTGGTGGGATATCGGGTACTCGTCCGAAGGTCGTTTAAATATTAGTTATATAACATATGTACATATATAGTCATAAAGGCCCTTCCAGTCCATCCCATGCCCTTGGGTAGCAATGGTATACATCCATGTCCATACGTACAAGTTAGATTACTAGTAAACTACCATATAGGTAGTTTAGGAAGATACTAGAACTATTACTAGAACGCAATATCATACAATGAGTCAGTTCATTCATGAGTCAATACTTCCTAGATCATTACTGTACATTACTATACTTGCTAGGTAGAGAGCACGTACATTACAGCTATAACATTACAGTACATTACTATACTTGCTAGATAGAGAGAGCATACATTACAGCTATAACATTACAGTACATTACTATACTATTACATAGATATGTTTACATGATCACACTTACATGAGAACAACTACATGATCACACTTACGTATACATAGGACAGACGTCACTAGGTGCTATAGCATGGAACCAGTTCAGGATCTAACTATACCGATGAATCACAACGCAATTATGATAGTTATATCGAGTATACATGATCATAGTAATGTAGATGCTCACGGCTTGCATACATGCAGGGGTCGTGGATAGGTCCCAAAATACCTTTGACAGGGGAGCGTATAGCCTGGGACCTAGACATCACATTATACCTTATCCCTCAAATAAGGCAGTTGAGTACCGATGTAGTTATTTATTACAAATACTACAGTACTTGGAAGTATTACCCTAGATTTAAGGTAATAGGTATGGTTGTAGTTCGACACTACACCATAGTACTATTTCTTTTCCCATTACATTCACTTGGTAAATTTTCACACGACGCACGGTAATGTAGAAACTATATTTTGATTAATGATAGTCAGATTTGGGAAAATACACTCTCTTACGTGAGCCATACACACAGACACTCGATGCCTTGGTAGAAGGATACGATTAGTAGGAAACATAGGGCTTCCTAGGATCATACAAAACATTTTTATACTTACAGTTCATATACATTTTTATACTTACAGTTCATATACATTCTCAATACTTACAATTCATATACATACAAATTAAGACACTAAAATACTTATGATCTCACCAGCTTCAAAGCTGATACTCGCTTTCAAAATTACTTGTATCCTCAGGTCATCATAGACAGGTACCGATGCAAGGATTAAGGAAGATGGAGCTCGTTGAAGACTCATCTTTCATTTTGAATTATGCTTTAGTGTTTATCAAAATTTGATAGAACACACTTGTATAATAATTATATTATTAATTTAAAGGGATGATGTTGTTGCTTGTTTACTACTTTTCATTGTTGTGATACTGTACATGACGTCCTCCGCCCCAGAACGTTTCCGCCGTTCTTGGTTTTGGGGTGTGACAATATCTTGGCCTCAACACAAAGCATGACCTCCTCAACCCTATGACCTGTAACAACTCAAATTTTTCAAACAAATTTTTCATTTTTAAAAAAACATATTGTTTCCATTTTAAACAAGGCATAAATAGTTTAATTATTCTGTCAAATACAATTATTCAAAATCCCAAGATCATAAAGACAATCTTCAGTGTGTATCGATCATGCCGGCGCCTTCCCACGGTCCTCGCTAGTACCTGAAATACATGCACAACAACTGTAAGCATAAATGCTTAGTGAGTTCCCCAATATACACTTACGCACATACGCCTTTCCAGGCCCTGACCTTCCGGTCCTCATTACAACGCCTTCCGGCCCATAACATAATCGCCTTCCGGCCCACATATAATACATAGCACATATAACAATTAACTTACCACATATAGCATACATATCACATAACACATCCGACCTTCCGGTCACACAGTCAAACCCTTCCGGGTACAGTATAGTGAGAAGACTCACCTCGTAGAAGCTGAACGCTAGCAAATCCCGAAATGACTCGTGCACAACTGACGAGCTATAACCTCCCTATAGCATTACATATCTCATTAATACTTATATCTTCTAAGTGTGACTATCCCTAAGAAGTCAGACTTAGGTCAACTCTGGTCAACGGTCAACTGTCAACTCGACCGGACTCGGCGAGTACCATGACGACTCGGCGAGTCTGGACGTCTTCCAACTTTCTGAGATTCCTTATCTACTCGTCGAGTACCCTCCTTGACCCGACGAGTTACTCCTGGAAGAATCGCGGGGCCACCCCGACTCCACTCGCCGAGTCTGAAGAACAACTCGGCGAGTCCCAGTAAATCTTCAAGCTACTCGCCGAGTCTGAAGAACAACTCGGCGAGTCCATGCCATGCAGTCGAGTAACTGCTTCCTGAGATAGGTCTCGTCCCGAATTACACATGCATGGGACCTTCTGGACCTCTAAAGGTCCTACTACAAGATTATAGTCGTTGGGTAACAGGGCACTACTTCATCTAGTCACTAAATGGGTTCTATAAACCCTAATTTCATAAATACATCAATATAGCAGAGCACACACGAATTCTTACCTGGATGATGTATTCTCTGTATTCCCAATCCTCAGAATGTGACCCCTTGCTGCTCCTTTAGCCAATCCTTTCTCTTCCTTGCACAACCACTCTTCTATAACCAACAATGGCCTAAGATCCTTGCTCCAGCTGCACCCAATCGATCTAGGGTTCTTCTCAGAAGGCTAAAACGAACAATGACGGCCAATGAGTCCCTTTTATACGTCCCAAACCTGAACGGTTAGGGTTTCCGCTAAACAGCGTCGACTCGCCGAGTCCATACCTGGACTCGTCGAGTCCAGTCGCGATCCCGCGACCAAGTCTGCGATCCTACTCGGCGAGTCTAGGCTCCAACTCGCCGAGTCCCCTCTTAAACCACCCAAAAACGTAGTTTAATAATACCTGAGATTTCGGGCTGTTACAACTCTCCCCCGCTAGGATTAGACTTCGCCCTCGAAGTCTCATTCTGAAAATAGTTCCGGATGCTGCTCCCGCATCTCACGTTCCGGCTCCCACGTCATTTCCGATCCCTTACGGTGTTGCCATTGAACCAACACCAGAGGTACCTCCTTGTTCCTCAGAACCTTGATCTTCCGATCCCTGATAGCCACTGGTCTCTCCGCGTAATTCAGGCTCGCATCCACCTGAATATCCTCCAATGGAACCACTGCCGACTCATCGGCTATGCACTTCCTCAGCTGCGACACATGAAAGGTGTCATGGATCTGACCCAACTCTGCTGGCAATTCCAACCGATAGGCTACCCGGCCTATCCTTGCAATCACACGAAATGGCCCAATATATCGGGGCCCCAATTTGCCCCTCTTCCTGAATCGAATCACTCCTTTCCAAGGAGAGACCTTCAGGAGAACGAAGTCGCCGACCTGAAACTCAAGTTCGGATCGGCGCCTGTCTGCATAACTCTTTTGTCGGCTCTGGGCGGTCAATAACCTTTGTCTCACTTGCTGAATCTGCTCTGTCGTCTGTAGCACGATCTCCGTGCTGCCCATCACTCTTTGTCCCACCTCTCCCCAACAAATGGGAGTCCGACACTTCCTACCATACAACAGCTCGAAAGGTGGCATACCAATGCTCGGATGGTGGCTGTTGTTGTAGGAAAACTCTGCCAATGGCAAATACGCATCCCAACTACCCCCGAAGTCTAACACACACGCCCGGAGCATGTCCTCCAGCGTCTGAATTGTCCGTTCGCTCTGACCGTCTGTCTGGGGATGGTGTGCGGTACTAAAATGCAATTTAGTACCCAGCTCCTCATGGAATTTCTTCCAGAACCTGGAAGTGAAGCGCACATCGCGGTCTGACACAATCGAGATCGGCACCCCGTGCCGAGATACCACCTCTCTCACGTATATCTCCGCTAACTTTTCCGCTGACGAACTCTCATTGATGGCAAGGAAGTGTGCACTCTTCGTCAACCTATCCACAATCACCCAAATTGCGTCAACTCCCCTAGTAGTCCTCGGCAATTTGGTGATAAAATCCATAGTGATTTGTTCCCACTTCCACTCGGGGATCTCCAACGGCTGCAACTTGCCATGCAGTCTCTGGTGTTCGGCCTTAACCCTACGGCAGGTCAAGCACCTCTCAACGAACCATGCTACGTCCCTCTTCATACAGGGCCACCAATATTCCTTCCTTAAATCCAAATACATCTTTGTAGCACTGGGATGGATCGAGAATTTCGATCTATGAGCCTCTTCCATCAACGTAATACGCGTACCGCCCACGAACGGTACCCAAATCCGACCCTGCAACGTCATAAGGCCTCGACTATCCTTGACAAACTCTGAGATTAACCCCACAACCCGCTCTTTCTTCTGCATTTCTGGTCGCACAGCCTCTGCCTGGGCCCCACGAATAGCGTCCAATACTGGAGTCATCACAGTCAGTCTCAAACATACATCTCGCAATGGAGTGCTCTCCGCCCTGCGGCTCAATGCATCGGCTACCACATTAGCCTTGCCTGGGTGGTACAGGATCTCACAATCATAATCCTTGACCACATCCAACCATCTCCTCTGACGCATATTTAGGTTGGGTTGATCCATCAAATACTTCAAACTCTTATGGTCCGTGTATATCGTACATCGAACCCCATACAAGTAGTGACGCCAAATTTTGAGAGCGAACACTACTGCCCCCAACTCCAAATCATGCGTGGGATATCTCGCCTCATGAGGCTTCAGCTGCCTCGACGCATAAGCTATCACATGAACCCTCTGCATCAACACTGCACCCAGTCCCGAAATCGACGCGTTGCAATATACCACAAAGTCTTCCATCCCTTCTGGGAGGGCTAATACCGGGGCTTCGCACAATCTCTGGCGAAGTGTCTCAAAGGAGGTCTGCTGCTCGGGCCCCCATGAGAATGCAACACCCTTCCGGGTCAATCTGGTGAGTGGCACTGCGATCTTGGAGAAATCCTTGATAAATCTCCGATAATACCCTGCCAACCCAAGGAAACTCCTGATCTCAGAGGGTGACTTCGGCACCTCCCAACTCATCACCGCCTCAACCTTGGCCGGATCGACTAATATCCCTTTCTGATTAACCACATGTCCTAGAAACTGGACCTCCCGCAACCAGAAGTCACATTTGGAGAACTTTGCATAAAGCTTCTCCGACCTCAATACCTCCAGGACCTCCCTCAAATGCTCCTCATGCTGCTCACTAGATCTCGAATATACCAGAATGTCGTCGATAAATACAATCACCGACCGATCCAACATCGGCCTGCATACCCTGTTCATGAGATCCATGAACACAGCCGGGGCATTGGTGAGTCCAAAAGGCATCACCACAAACTCATAATGCCCATATCGCGTCCTAAACGCGGTCTTCTGGACGTCCTCATTCCGTACTCTCACCTGATGGTATCCCGACCTCAGATCGATCTTGGAAAACCAAGATGCTCCCTGCAACTGATCGAATAAATCGTCGATCCTCGGCAACGGGTAACGGTTCTTGACCGTTAGCTTGTTCAACTCCCGGTAATCAATGCACATCCGGTGTGAACCATCCTTCTTCTTGACGAACAGAATAGGTGCTCCCCAAGGCGAGCTGCTCGGCCGAATGAACCCCTTTCCCAGCAACTCCTGGAGTTGCGAGGACAACTCTTGCATCTCTGGAGGTGCAAGACGATAGGGCACTTTAGCAATAGGCGCGGCCCCCGGAACCAGATCGATACCAAACTCTACTTGCCTCACAGGAGGTACTCCCGGCAGTTCCTCGGGAAAAACATCTGAAAACTCACGCACCACAGGGACCTCCTTAACTGACTTCGGTCTCTCGGAAACCTCCCGCGTATCCATCACATACGCCACAAAACCCTTACAGCCCTGCTGTAGACACTGCCTCGCCCTAGCGGCCGAACAAAAAGCTGATCCTGAACGGGTACCCTCACCGTACACCGAAAGAACTCCCCCACTATGGTCTCGTATGGTCACCAACTGACGCTCGCAGTCGATGACAGCGCCGAATCGGCTCAACCAGTCCATGCCCACGATAACACAGACATCCCCCATCGCAATAGGAATCAGGTCAATCGGGAATTCAACCCCGAAAATCTCTAGTACACATCCCCGAAGAACCTCCGTAGCACGAATCACTTTCTCGTCAGCTATAGAAACTCTCAAAGGTCGACTCAACGACTCACGACTAACGCCGATCTGCTGACTAAAGGCTAAGGACACAAAGGACCTACTCGCACCCGAGTCAAATAACACTAAGGCAGGCACAGAGTTCACAAGGAAAGTACCCACGCGCATAATAACATAAGCATAACATATCGACATTAAAATAATTACACGAATTACAACATACCTGCCACAACATCGGGCGCAGTGCGGACCTCCTCCGCAGTCAGCTGAAAGGCTCTCCCACGAGCCCTCGGGGCCTCGACCTTCACCGGTCGAGTCTCAGTAGTCCTGGCAACAGGTGCAGATCCCTGACGAAGCTGCGGACACTCGGCCTTCCGATGGCCGGTCTGGTTGCAATGGAAGCAAACCATAAACCCCTTGGGGCACTCCCTAGCAATGTGCCCCTCCTTGCCGCACTTGTAGCAGGCACCGGCTCGACACGCCCCATCGTGACCCTTGCCGCACTTTACGCAAGTGCGGTTCTTCGAACCTCCCGTCCTCGAATCGGCGGACTTGATCCGCTTGGCTGCCGGCTGAGACTGAGCCGGCCGCCGATCTGCCTGCTGAGACTCGGCCTCCTCCCTGGCCTGAGTCTCTAACTCGATCTCACGCTTCCTGGCATTCGCCTGAAGCTCAGTAAAAGTATGGTAAGTGGAGTTTGACACAAACTCCCGGATCTCCCTCCTCAGAACACCCAAGTACCGGCTCATCCGAGCCTGCTCTGTGGCCACCAGCTCGGGGCAAAACATCGCCCTCTCATGGAACTTCCGCGTGATCGCCGCCACCGAATCAGTACCCTGCTTGAGGGTTAAGAACTCCTGAACCAATCGTTCCCGCTCCACCGGGGGAACGTACTCATCCCTGAACATGGTAGTGAACCCCTCCCATGTCACTGCCGCAGTCTCTGCCAAAGTGAAGTTCGCCGTCACGAACTTCCACCAGTCCTTTGCTCCCAGACGGAGCTGGTTCAAAGCGAACCGTACCCTCAGGTGCTCCGGGCATGAACAAGTGTAGAAGCACCCCTCTATATCTGCGATCCACCTCATCGCAGCAATCGGATCCTGCGTCCCATCGAACTCTGGTGGCTTCGTGTTGCTGAACTCTCGGAACAGCAATGAATCACCCCCCTGTGGCCTGGCAGCGGCCACAGCTGCGGTAGCTGCAGCAGTTGCAGCCTCAGTCAATGCGGCGTACCGCTCGTCGAACGTCTCCATCAGGGTGGTCTTGATAGACCCAAACATCTCCGGAATCTCAGCCCGGATCGCCGCCGCCACCTCCTCGTGGATCATCTGACGAATATCCTCGTCACTCACACCGCTCGTACTTGCTCCGTGACGCGGTCTAACCATGATATCTCTGAAATACAACATAAAACTATCAGAGATTCTACCGAGTATAATCGTACTCGACACGCAACCCTACTCAGTCCCAGATATCCAGGGATTCTTACTTGGGCCTCCCACTGACCCGGTGTCCTCGGTAGTACGGGCCCAATACTACCGACCACACCGCATCAATGTTCATCCCAAGTCCTCCTCCCCAAACTCTGGATAGTGAGTACTCTACTTCTGATACGCTCTATCTACCCGCATACTAGCAAAGCATCTCATATAGGCAACTTCCCTAGACTAAGGCATCACAAATCAGGCCACTCTAGTCCTATCATGAATACCTAGTCTTCTAGCATGCATAACAATTCATATCATATAATATTGTAAGGTATTTTGGGGATCTTTACCGTTCGGGCGCTGACTGATCGTACACACTGCTTCTTTCTTGCTTACCACAAAACCATTTACAAAAGTTTATGCCTTTATTTGAAAAGCTTCCTCAAATCCTTGGTTTGAGTTCAGTTACCCCCTAAGGTGCACCCGAATCCCTCAAACCAAGGCTCTGATACCAATTGTAACAACTCAAATTTTTCAAACAAATTTTTCATTTTTAAAAAAACATATTGTTTCCATTTTAAACAAGGCATAAATAGTTTAATTATTCTGTCAAATACAATTATTCAAAATCCCAAGATCATAAAGACAATCTTCAGTGTGTATCGATCATGCCGGCGCCTTCCCACGGTCCTCGCTAGTACCTGAAATACATGCACAACAACTGTAAGCATAAATGCTTAGTGAGTTCCCCAATATACACTTACGCACATACGCCTTTCCAGGCCCTGACCTTCCGGTCCTCATTACAACGCCTTCCGGCCCATAACATAATCGCCTTCCGGCCCACATATAATACATAGCACATATAACAATTAACTTACCACATATAGCATACATATCACATAACACATCCGACCTTCCGGTCACACAGTCAAACCCTTCCGGGTACAGTATAGTGAGAAGACTCACCTCGTAGAAGCTGAACGCTAGCAAATCCCGAAATGACTCGTGCACAACTGATGAGCTATAACCTCCCTATAGCATTACATATCTCATTAATACTTATATCTTCTAAGTGTGACTATCCCTAAGAAGTCAGACTTAGGTCAACTCTGGTCAACGGTCAACTGTCAACTCGACCGGACTCGGCGAGTACCATGACGACTCGGCGAGTCTGGACGTCTTCCAACTTTCTGAGATTCCTTATCTACTCGTCGAGTACCCTCCTTGACCCGACGAGTTACTCCTGGAAGAATCGCGGGGCCACCCCGACTCCACTCGCCGAGTCTGAAGAACAACTCGGCGAGTCCCAGTAAATCTTCAAGCTACTCGCCGAGTCTGAAGAACAACTCGGCGAGTCCATGCCATGCAGTCGAGTAACTGCTTCCTGAGATAGGTCTCGTCCCGAATTACACATGCATGGGACCTTCTGGACCTCTAAAGGTCCTACTACAAGATTATAGTCGTTGGGTAACAGGGCACTACTTCATCTAGTCACTAAATGGGTTCTATAAACCCTAATTTCATAAATACATCAATATAGCAGAGCACACACGAATTCTTACCTGGATGATGTATTCTCTGTATTCCCAATCCTCAGAATGTGACCCCTTGCTGCTCCTTTAGCCAATCCTTTCTCTTCCTTGCACAACCACTCTTCTATAACCAACAATGGCCTAAGATCCTTGCTCCAGCTGCACCCAATCGATCTAGGGTTCTTCTCAGAAGGCTAAAACGAACAATGACGGCCAATGAGTCCCTTTTATACGTCCCAAACCTGAACGGTTAGGGTTTCCGCTAAACAGCGTCGACTCGCCGAGTCCATACCTGGACTCGTCGAGTCCAGTCGCGATCCCGCGACCAAGTCTGCGATCCTACTCGGCGAGTCTAGGCTCCAACTCGCCGAGTCCCCTCTTAAACCACCCAAAAACGTAGTTTAATAATACCTGAGATTTCGGGCTGTTACATGACCCATATTTCCCCAACAAATTGGGGCACGACACTTCCTCCCATTAAGAAGCTCGAAAGGCGGCGCACCAATACTGGAGTGATAGTTGTTGTTGTAAGAAAACTCAAATTAGGGAAGGTAGGGCTCCTAGCTCCCACCAAAATCTATGACACAGACCCCCAACATGTCCTCAAGTGTCTGAATAGTCTGCTCACTCTAACCGTTAGTCTGCGGATGATAAGCAGTGCTAAGATGCAACCTCGTACCCAGTTCCTCGTGGAACTTCTACCAAAAATGAGATGTGAACTGAACCTCTCGATAAGATACAATAGAGACCGAAATATCGTTTCAAACAAAAATATCACATATATTTATTGTTAAATCGATTGTTAGGCTCGAAAATAAGCATCCTAAAAGTTGTACGGTCTTCAAAAATGGTTAACGTATTTGGAAAGTACTAGTTAACGTGATCCCAAGGATAATAGATTCGTAAAAATTAGACTCCAAATGAGAGAGTTATAGATTTTATGAAAAAATATAAAAATCAACTGCATAACTAAAGTTAATTACATCAAAATGGTACTTAAAGATTGGTTGAGTTTTTACTAAAAGTGCAAAAATGAGATTTGTAGTACACCTTGAGATATAAACTTTAGGACGGAGAATCTACAAAACTGGATCCGTATGAGAGAGATATGATTTTTGTAAAAACATTTATTTTTACCCCCGTTAGCCACAAAAATAAAAGTCGAAACTAGCTAAAACAACCTAAAGGAGAATTGTAGTACTCCTTGAGATCATTACATAGATATAAAGAGGCTTAGATCGGAGCTAACATGAAAAGGTTATAATTTTTACAAAATCATTTTGTGTGTGCGAGATCTATGGCCAATAGGTAGGTGACACGTGGCAATCTCTAGATGGAACCACAATGATCACGTGCGGCATGCATAGATCTTTACGCCGCACACTCCTCAAGTCCATTCCTATAAATAGAAGGCAGTGCAAAACCATTTCTACACACCATCTAAGCGTCTCTCTCTCTCAACTCTCAAAGCTGCTACACCCTTGGAGTGGTCCCCGGAGTCTCGATCCTGATTCAACCCTACATCAATGATCTCACGCGTCAAGGGTGAGTTCAAGGGCCCATTTCACTATTTTAAAGGTTTTACGGTGGGAATACATGCTTATCAAACTGCTTTATCAAAATATATTTATATCTATAAATATCAATCGTTATATAAAGCATGAAACTATAGGATAATGTAGCCATAGATACTATACCTACTTGTAAACTACGATATTATGCCTAAGACTTATGATATATGATAGTCTAGGAAGAGATATTACCTAGAAGTTATGATGACCAATTCCCTAGGATAAGATAGTACGTAGAAGTAATGTTGGTTAGCTATAGGGATATGCAATGTACCTAATTGTTACTCTGCCCAAATATCGTGTTCTAAATTAACCATAATTAGGGTGTGTGTGTATATATATATATATATATATATATATATATATATATATATATATATGTGTGTGTGTGTGTGTATGTATATATAAGGTAATTTTGAGTTCTATAAGTTTTAATTATCAAACATAAGGTAAAAGATTTATATTGTGATAGTTATAGGAAACCACTAAGAAAGAAATATAAAAGATAAAATACCTAAGGTTAATGTGTTAGTGAGCTGTTATTATTCATCCTTAGCCTGATTAAATTCGGCTACCTCGAACCTATAATTGTTAATCTTATGAGCGGCAAAAAGATATGTATAGACCTATACGAGATTTGACACCCACACCTGTGATTGCTAGCTATATATATAGCTCCAATATATATATATATATATATATATATATATATATATATGTGTGTGTGTGTGTGTGTGTGTGTGTGTATATATATATGTGTGTGTGTGTATGTGTGTGTGCCTTGATCCAATATCCCTACATCACACAGCCCAACGTTTGCGCCGTCGGCCGAGGGTGTAGTCGTCTAGTAAGGTATTGAGGACGACCACAGACTATTCTATACAAGTCTGGTAAAACATGAACATGCTTGCAACCTGTAAGTGTTTATAAGCAATGCACGAGCAGGTTTATAACTGTAGGTGTTAATCAATTATACGTGGACATGCCTTCGACTTGTAGATGTTAGATGAACCATATACAGACATGTCTTCGACCTATAGGTGATAAATGAACCGCACATGGGCAGGTTTACGACATGTAGATGTTGATGAATTGTATATTCATGTGGGTATTCTATTTACCTCATGGTTTCCTTATTGACACATACTGCTAAGGAATCCACGAATCAGGTCTACGACATGTAGATGTTGATGAACTATATATTCATGTGGGTATTCTATTTACCTCATGGTTTCCTTATTGACACATATTGTTAAGGAATCCTCGAATCAGTATTATCTACTCAATGATCCTTTATGGTAGGTACAACAAGATCATTATCTTAGGATCAGGGAGTAAGAATAATGGGAATGGGTAATCGGGTTATTTGTTTGAAGTGAAATAGAATTAAAATAAATTAATTATAATATTGTGGTTTGAAAACTCTATGTGCTCACCAGACCCCCAAGCCTGACCCAATTAGTTTCTTCGTATCATAGGAAGCAGTACAAAGGTACATGGATAGTGATTTTTGGATCTAATGAGAGATTTGGGGAGATGTAGGCCATTAGTATAATAAGATGTTGTAAGACCTATAATGACTATGTTTATGCATATGTTTCTTGTATCGGTTATGACATCCCAAGTTTTTTAAAAATCAATGAATTTTTTTTATTGTAAATACTTCTTATGGGACAAATTTTGTAATTATAAAAAATGCTCTGCTTTAAAATAAGCATACAGATAAGGTCTTTTCGGGCCATAGAAACAGGCATGTCACACGTGGTATTGAAATAGGAGACCTTACATTTGGGCATTGTAACTTGGCTGATGAATGCTCCGATCATATCCTTGTTGGTTGCTCTTTTGCTATGATTACCAGAGATTAGATATTTAGATGGTGTGGAATTAGGGACGTTAATATCTCAATTGTTGGGGGTCTTTTAAACTTTGCAGCTAAATGGGGACACTTCTCCCAAGAAGTGTGATGTCCTGATCATGATTTGCTATGGCAAGCTTTGATGGTTGTGGAATGGGAGGAATGAAAGAATCTCCAAACTATGATATATATCCACAACTAAGGTAGCAGACAACATCATGGCGGCAGTTTTTACTTGGCTCAAATGTAGGGAAAAAGTAAAGGGATTAATTGGATCGATTGGTGTGTTTCACCACTTCTTTGTTTCCTCGTTCTTTTCTTCATCGCATGTGTACTTTTTCTTTGCCTTCTAGCATCTTCCTAGTTTGGCCTTTTAATCTATTTTTCGTTTCCAAAACAAAGGTTATAAAGTATCAACATAATGTTAACAAGAACTATATTACTTTTGTGCAATTTTTTTCTTGAAAAGATGATATATATATATATATATATATATATATATATATATATATATATATATATATATATATATATATATATATATATATATATATATATATTAGGATTCAAATAATTTATTTTTATGATCTATTTTAAAAGAATAATATGTTACATTTAGAATTTAATACTATTTTAATTTCATATATATATATATATATATATATATATATATATATATATATATATATATACATATATATATATATATATATATATATATATATATATAAAATAACATACAAGTTTCGAAAATGTTTTTTCACTGTTTAATTGAGGGTTTTATAGTCCATACGGAAGTAGAAGGATGGGGCGAAATAGCAAGCCATTTATCGTATTTTTCTTAAAAACTCCAAAAAACTTGAATTTATCGTAAGAAGCATGGGGTGCCTCAGGCCCAATGCGCCAGTCGTTGTATTAGGGTATTTGGAGTATTTAAAGGTCATTAACCCCTAGGGTTTGACTAATCTAAGTATCCATGACCCTTTGGGTTATTTTCCAGAAACCCTAACTCTATCTATCCCTCTCTCTCTCTCTCTCATTTTTGAGCTTGTGGTTGGATTATGAACTTATTTGTGACATCCCCAAAATCACGGCCAGAAAAGACCGGTTTGTTTATGCTTTGTTTAAAAATCAGAGTTACATTTTAAATGAAAGTGTTGCGGAATTTGTCCCAAAACAAAATGTGATAAAGATTTATCAAAAGCATTTCCATAGAAATGTATTTCATTAAAAGACTTGGGATGTCATGTTCGTACAGATCAAAAGCATAAACAGTACAATATAAGCCTTACTACATTATTTCATATCTACAGGCCTATATCCGTAATCCCTCGTCCAAAACATCACATCTATGCTCATGCGCCACTACCTGTAATACATAAAACTGAGTGGGTCAGGCTTGGGAGCCTGGTGAGCACATAGGGTTTTCAACCCACAATAAATAAGTTTATTAATTTCATCAATCAACAATAACCCGATTACCCGTTCCCGTTATCCTCACTTTACGTCCCTAAACACCTATCATAAGGGACCTAGCCTAAGGATCATCATCGGGACGGACACTACTGCTAAGGGGATTCCTCAGCAATGAATGTCCTAAAGGCAACCATGTGGGGGATGGAGTACACCGGTGAACACATCGTTCACAAACACCTACAGGTTGCGAGCCTGCTAGTGTTCCACTGGACTGTCTAGAAGAGTCCGTGGTCGTCATCCATACTCCGCTAGATGACAGAAACAACAACATCAACATCGAGGCCTCTCATCATTTTATCACACATCAGCTATTACATCTACCCATGTTTTACCCCAACATTTTCGTAGATATAAAATACATATACAGTTTAAATCATTGAAAACATGTATAACAATGTTCATCCAGCATAGATAGCAAGTATTCAGATAATATGCACACATAGCACGTAATTTATATAAAATACTTCATATCTATGTGTAAGCTGAAAGTAACTATGCACTCACTTGTTAAGGTGATGATTCCAAAATCGGGCAGCGCTTGCTTCTAACGATTCTAGACTTAAACTTAGAGACTAATTATTATGAGTTATATTGAGTGTTATTTAACGCTTATATAATAGTAATAATAGCTAGACTATTAAATTAGTCTCGTCAAGCGTTAGACTAAACTCTAGTGGTAATGGTACTAGGTTTCGTCAAGGGATAATTGTTTTAAGAGTAACGAAGTGCTGTCCGAGTGCCGACTCACCACCTTTCAAGTGAGTGCATGGTCTCTTTCATCTTACACATAGATATGAAGTATTTTAATATAAATTACGTGTTATGTGTGCATATTGTCTAAATACTTGTTAAAATAAGGTAAGCATAACTTACTTACAAGGGGGTTTTAGCTAGGAGTCGGGCTCTGCAGGGGCAGAACTTCGTCCAAATGCGACTTTTGGATACGGGAAGTCCAATTCTTGGGTCATGTTGTTAACCACGAGGGAATAATGGTTGACCGCGCAAAGATCGAGGCTGTGATGAAGTGGGAACGTCCGAAAAGTCCCACGGAAATTCGAAGCTTTCTAGGATTAGCCGGATATTATCGACGATTTATCCAAGGCTTTTCTTCGATAGCTGCTCCATTAACAGCTTTGACTCATAAAGGAGCTACATAACTGTGACATCCCCAAAATCACGGCCAGAAAAGACCGGTTTGTTTATGCTTTGTTTAAAAATCAGAGTTACATTTTAAATGAAAGTGTTCGGAATTTGTCCCAAAACAAAAATATGATAAAGATTTATCAAAGCATTTCCATAGAAATGTATTTCATTAAAAGACTCGGGATGTCATGTTCGTACAGATCAAAAGCATAAACAGTACAATATAAGCCTTACTACATTATTTCATATCTACAGGCCTATATCCGTAATCCCTCATCCAAAACATCACACCTATGCTCATGCGCCACTACCTGTAATACATAAAACTGAGTGGGTCAGGCTTGGGAGCCTGGTGAGCACATAGGGTTTTCAACCCACAATAAATAAGTTTATTAATTTCATCGATCAACAATAACCCGATTACCCGTTCCCGTTATCCTCACTTTACGTCCCTAAACACCTATCATAAGGGACCTAGCCTAAGGATCATCATCGGGACGGACACTGCTGCTAAGGGGATTCCTCAGCAATAAATGTCCTAAAGGCAACCATGTGGGGGATGGAGTACACCGGTGAACACATCGTTCACAAACACCTACAGGTTGCGAGCCTGCTAGTGTTCCACTGGACTGTCTAGAAGAGTCCGTGGTCGTCATCCATACTCTGCTAGATGACAGAATCAACAACATCAACATCGAGGCCTCTCATCATTTTATCACACATCAGCTATTACATCTACCCATGTTTTACCCCAACATTTTCGTAGATATAAAATACATATACAGTTTAAATCATTGAAAACATGTATAACAACGTTCATCTAGCATAGATAGCAAGTATTCAGATAATATGCAAACATAGCACGTAATTTATATAAAATACTTCATATCTATGTGTAAGTTGAAAGTAACTATGCACTCAAATCGAACAGCCCGAGTGTTCCACTGGACTGTCTAGAAGAGTTCGTGGTCGTCATCCATACTCCGCTAGATGACAGAATCAACAACATCAACATCGAGGCCTCTCATCATTTTATCACACATCACCTATTGCATCTACCCATGTTTTACCCCAACATTTTCGTAGATATAAAATACATATACAGTTTAAATCATTGAAAACATGTATAACAATGTTCATCCAGCATAGATAGCAAGTATTCAGATAATATGCACACATAGCACGTAATTTATATAAAATACTTCATATCTATGTGTAAGCTGAAAGTAACTATGCACTCACTTGTTAAGGTGATGATTCCAAAATCGGGCAGCGCTTTCTTCTAACGATTTTATTTTCCTTCGACGAAACCTAACATTATTATCGCTAAATTTTAGTCTAATATTTACCGTGACCAACTATTAGTCTTAGTATTATTATTATTATATAAGCGTTAAACAATATTTTCCAACCACTATGTACAGACAGGGGCCAGACATAAAACACCGGAGGGTAGGACCATTTTGGCATATAGCACTTCTGAAATCCAACAACCTTATGCGGCTCTTTAAACCAGATTCCCCGTACCGCGAGTAGTTAAAAAAAATATTATAACGACACTTATATAAGTTATAATAATAGCTCAAATATTTATTATAAGTTCATAATAACAATACTAATTTTAAATATAAGCTATATTAAAATAAGGTAAGCATAACTTACTTACAAGGGGGTTTTAGCTAGGAGTCGGGCTCTGCAGGGGCAGAACTTCGTCGTTGAATCTTTCTAAGAAAGATTCGTGCAGCGCTTCAGCGCTCACTTTACTATACTAAGCTACAGAAAGAGAAGTCGAATCACGAGGGACCGAAATGCTCGGGGGATAAGGAGAGAAAGACTCTTGAATCAAGAGAATGGTGCAAGAAATATGAGAGCCCAAGGCTCTTATTTATATTAATTGAATTTTCAAAAACTACCCTCCATAATTACTTAATGACCTTTTAGTTATATAAACAACTAAACACCCCTCTATAATACTATTATAAATGGATTTAATGATATTTGTACTAAGCTAATGTCGAAAGAACTCAACATTAGTCTTATAATGACCGCATTGTCGATACCTTTCTAATGATATATACATATGTATATATATATATATGTGTACGTATACATGATTTATACTTTATTTTAATACGTAAATATGCTATTATAATTTGTAACTCGTTCATACGAACTCCGTTTTTGACGTTCTTTATATCCACGCGTAGGTGAAGACGTACTCTACAACTTTCGTTTAGACTCCGTCAGCTAATTTTGACTTTATTTTTAAAGTTATATTTTTAACAAGCCGGGACAGGATTGGTCTGTTTAAAATCTCATAACTTCTTCATACGAAGTCAGATTTAGGCGTTCTTTTTATCGATGTTCTTAGTTTAACATATTCTACGATTTTCGTTTAGATCACTAAGGCTAAATCTCGCTCTATCGTAAATTCACTATTCACGCTTCCCGGTATCGTGTCGGTTCTGTCGTGCAACTTCGACGGGTCATAACTTCTTCGTTATAACTCGGATTTCGGCGTTCCTTATATGCACGGAAACCTTGAGACATATTCTACAACTTTATGTAGAGATATCGGGATTATCTCACACTTTAATTTTGACGCTTATTTTTATTATTTATTAATTATACATTTATAATTAAATTATAAGCACATAAATACACATAATTCACATAATACTCAAATATTTCATTTTTATTACTTCAAAAAAAGAGTTACAAGAGTTGACCTAGACTATTACATTGACAAAAATGCTTAGCCCTGAAACCCGGGCGTTACAATTCTCTCCCCCTTAGGATGATTCCGTCCCGGAATCATGCATCAGCAAACAGATGTGGATAGCGACTCATCATGTCATCCTCTGTTTCCCAAGTGAGATTCGGCCCATTCGAATGTTTCCATCGAACTAGCACCAAGTCGACCATCTTGCGTCGTAACTTCTTAGTCTTACGGTCAACAATTGCCTCAGGCTCTTCGATCAACCTTTTATTTTCATCCATCCTTAACTCTGAGATTGGAATTATGTCGGGAACATCTCCCATGAATTTCCTCAAATAACACACATGGAAGGTGTTATGAATACCATTGAGTTCTTCGGGCAATTCCAGCTTGTAAGCTTGGTTCCCTATCTTCCGAAGAACTTTAAACGGTCCAATAAACCTTGGACTCAACTTTCCTCGTTTCCCAAATCGTATAAGTCCCTTCCATGGTGAGACTTTAAGCAAAACGGAATCCCCAACTTTGAAAGTTATCGGTCGTCTTTTCTTGTCAGCATAGCTCTTCTGACGATCTTGGGCTGCTAACATTCTTTCCCTAATCACCTTCAACTTCTCAGCAGTCTCATGGACTATCTCGGGGCCCATAAACTGCTTCTCTCCGGCTTCAAGCCAACAAGACGGCGTACGACACTTCTGTCCATACAAGGCTTGGTAAGGTGCCATCTTGATGCTCGAGTGAAAACTATTGTTGTAGGAAAATTCTACCAGAGGTAAGTGTTCGTCCCAATTCCCTTGGAATTCGAGGGTACATGCTCTCAGCATATCTTGAATTATGGTTTTTGAGATTTCGTGTCGTTTCTCCTTATAACTCTGATTTTGAATTATGGTTTATGAATAAATGGTTTTGTCTTGGATGTAACTTTACAAAAATGGGTGTTTATTATATTTTAAAAATGAAATTTTATTCTGGAAATTGGACGGTTCACTTGAAATTCAAAAAAAATAGAGATTTTGAAATTCAAGCTCAGCCACATATTTCTCATTTGCTGCTCGAACGCTCCAATACCAACAACAATGAAGTATGTCTAATCATAAATGATTATATGACAGAGAGGTATAATCATATATGATTATACATGTTTATACATATATACCTAATCATAAATTATTATACATATATGTATGATTACAGATTAAGTAATCCCAATATCGAATACTCTCTTAAAAAAATCATTTAAATTAACACATTTATCACCGAGATCGGTGTAACTGAGATATACTTAACCACACACAATTCAATGATGTTTTTGCCCAAAGGTTTACTATCTATAAGCATGATGTTGTGAATGTTTTTAATACATGAAAATCAAAAATAATCGTACCGTTTTTCAAACGACACCACCACTTAGCAAGTAGAGCCAAATTAGCTGAGTTAAGAGAACCAACTCCTAGACCACCTTTGTTTTTTTGGCATAGTGACAATATCCCACGAACCCAATTTAAAAAGAATAAAAAATATAAAACGACGGATTAGAAGGATTCAACATATTAAAAATAAGGGTGTTAAAACCATGATACAAAACCTTATGATAAGGATTATTTTTGCAATTTGAAACTTTATTAGACCTTTGTCAAATAAAAGTGCAAACCTTGGAGACTATTTTCGTAATTTTTTTAAAGAATAAAATGTTCGTATTTTTATAAATAAATAAATAAACAAATGTTATATGGGTACGAATGTTTCTTTATATAAAATAAAAAAGAAATCATAAATTTAGATATATTCATATTTTTTTTTGAAAAATAACATATGAAAATGGAGATCTGATATTCGTTATTGTGTTCTTTATGGTTGTTTCTTCTTGTTTGAAGAACATAGGCTGGCTTAGTGGCTTTTGTATAGTGGGTGTCTCTCAACCCCCACCCTTTTTATTTTATCGTAGGTCTTGTTTATCTTTGTGTGTTGACATTTGTTGCTTCCTCCAGAAAATCGAGATTGACAAAGGTAAGTAAAGGAACCTCTTGAATCAAGACCCAAAAAAAAATCACAACTCCCTTTCTATCATGGTAACAGAGGGAGAGACTGAATGTGTTATCCAAACCTGCAATAGAAGCCTTTTTGACAAAACTAAGAAACTAGGACTAAAACTACAAAATCATGCCAAGCATAGGGACCAAATCTGTAAGTTATATATATATATATATATATATATATATATATATATATATATATATATATATATATATATACTTTATTTTGAAAAAATTTATAAATAATAATAATAATATTTTTCTATGGTTTTTAATGCAAACTTGCGATTTTTAGATTTGTATAAATAAAAATTAAAAAAATAATAATAATAAAAGAAGAAAAATATCTCAAAGTATTTGTTTTATGTATTTCTAGGTTTCTAGAGTTCATTTAGGTTTATATATATATATATATATATATATATATATATATATATATATATATATATATATATATATATATATATATATATATATATATATATATATATATATATATATATTAACTTTCTATGTATATATAAATGGTCTTTGATGCACCAAACCAACAACCTCAATCGCACCACTAGGTCTCTCTCTCTCTCTCTCTCTCTCTCTCTCTCTCTCTCTCTCTCTCTCTCTCTCTCTCTCTCTCTCTCCCCATAGAGTTGCCAATCTTAAGGTATAAGCACATATGTGTATATGTATGTTTGTATATCATGTGATCATGGTTGTTATTCACATATATATATCATCTTATGATCAAAGCGTAAGTATAAAGTAATATGATTTTCATCGAGTTTGACTTTTCTATATTTTGCTTTTCAGGAAGTTGAGTTGTATAAAGTAACAAATTAAAACTAGTTCTCTGAAAGAGCTATCAAAAAACGATCATGAGCCGGAGAAATGGTGGTGGCAGGGGTCCGACGCTTGACTTGAAATTGAATCTTTCTCCTCCGAGAGCTCATAGACCGATGACAGAATCACCAAACAGGTCAACGGCGACTATGTCTCCTACAAGCTCTTGTTTGTCATCTGAGTTCGTTCAAGATGAGGCGGGCCTCCGCTACTCAACCAGTCCAGAGGCAACATCTATGATGTTGGTCGGGTGCCCTCGGTGTCTTATGTATATTATGCTTTCTGAGGATTACCCGAAGTGTCCTAAATGCAAGAGCACTGTTTTGCTTGACGTTGTTCATAACAACGCAAATAAAACAAAAAAATAGTTAGCGTGGTAAAATAGATTTTAGAAATTAGTAAGCAATTATGTTTCTTTTCTTTTCTTTTGCTTTTGTTTTTTTTTCCTGTTTTAATGGGTTTTGTTATTTACACTCAATTATATTCGATTGGGTACTTCATGTTGAATGAGTGGATTCTAAATAGCAATTCCCCATTTCACCCCTTTTATTTTTAAGGTTGGATCTTTATTGCTGACTATATGTCTAGAAGTTAGTTGTGCCCGGGCTAGCTATATTAGTCATTTCATAATGTAAATGGGTGATCACATATTGCCCAAATTTTCCATGCATACAACTTTTATCGCATTTATTAAGTCAAACATAAACATAAGTTCAAATTCGATCCCTCTTTGACTTTTAAATAATATAAAAAGTCATATAAGAGTCCCTAAAAATTAATAAATTTTTCATATTTCTGTTTGTCTTGTATAAGTTGCAACACTTGTAAAAAAAATTCAAGTTTTGAAATCACATGATTTTCATGGCATTATAAATCCATTTTATTTTATTTAGTTTAATAAATTTTTTAGATATATCAAACAATTTAAAACTACTTAACTAATAAAGCCACATTAATGAAATTATTACTATTGTTGCTATATTGCAGTATGATATCAATTAGTTTTCAATGCAATAGTATTTCAAACTAATCGTTAGTTATTGCAATATAATTTTCAGTTTTATGGCTATTAATACTATGTGGGTGACTGTGTATTAATAGGATGCCACGTTAGATGGTAGTTCGAATGTTTGACAAATAGATAGTCGATTCTTTGACTTTGACTTATAAAAATAAAAATATATGTGTATTAAATTGTTTACCCACATGAAAAGAAAAAAAAATATATTAGTATACGCTTTCGAACTTTCATGATATTTTATAAGGATTAATTAGTTCTAAAATCTATGATTTATACATAACAATTTTTTCCAAACACAAAAATTTATGTTTTATAGAGTTTTTATTACAATACTTTAATACATAAATCCTTATATATGGAAAAAAATTGTTGTGTAAAGTAATGAGATTGTGGTGTTTATTTCTTAGGATAATTGTTTTAATAAAGGTATTGGTGGAGATTTAATAGCCAGTTCTTGCATGTCCTCATGCATATGTAGTGAAATCGGTGATGTAATTTAAAATTTCGAATTATACAAATGTTAATTTATTGTGGTAATAAATGAGAAAAAAAAAGTGGAGTATCTTGGATTAAAAATACATAAATGCAATGAATTAATGAAGGCAGTTGGAAATAATGAGGATATTGCGTCACCTTGATAAATACAGTTTAAATTTCCCTTCAATGTATTAAATTTCCTTTTTCCATGTTTATCCTTTTATATGCATAATTATTTCCAACATTTACAAAAACAATACAGAATTTTAAATGAACATCAATACTGTAATAAAAGTTAAAAAGAATTTGAAGAAATAAAATCTATTTTGTCGATTCTATTGTCCAAATACAAGGGTGAAAACTATTTGTAGTTATTAAATAAAATCTTAATAATTAGTGATTGAAATTAGCCTTTGTTGTTGTATATGCTTGCACGAATTCTCAACCTCTTTTGTTTTGGTAATGGCCAAACAAGAACCTGAATATTATGTCACTAATCTTAGCAGTAAAAAGTTAGACCTTGATCACACAACATGATGAAGACAAATACCATAATCTAAATACATGTCTCTATTGAACAACTCTAGCGCCGATACATGAGTTCGGTAACTTTTGGCTACAAAATCCATAATTTACACTCGTATGCATGTGTATAGGTCTTGGAGTAAAACAATACAAAAAAAACTTGCAAGCCTTTACACTACCACGATTGTAAACATGCTTAAAGTTTACTTCTTATTCCCATGTGGAACACAAATTCCAAGTTGTTTTGTTATATTTTATTCCAGACATTCAACTTTGAGTATGGATGCCTCATTCATCCAATCTCTATTTTGGACACAACGTTTTGGACACAACGTAAATCGTTTCGAAGCTCTCACGGAAGAAACATAACCCACTAAAAATTAATAATATATCCTATATATTGATATTTAAAGGTGTCCACAATTTCATAAAAATACATAATGTTTATTAAATTTTCCAACACTATAAAAAATAGAAAATATTAAAACAAGAAGTTTTATAAACATGTTGAAAGGAATATAAAAGTAGGACTTTGTTTTTCAAAGGGAATATGACTTGTTAAGGTAATTAACTTTTCGGAATGTTCATATCTGGGTAAATATCTTTTTTTTGTACACATCTAGGTAACAAACTTGTTGGAAGTGTTCACATATAACCATTATGACCTGCTATAGCAGGTTAAATCCTAGATGTGAACGCTTTCAACAAGTTCGTTACCTAGATGTGTACAAAAAAAATAGTTACCCAAATATGAACAAAACGAAAAGTAAAAATTAAATTAAACGAATGGTCCTGTGGTTTGGGAGAATTTGTGTGTTTGGTCCCTAACTTTTTTCTTTTTAACTTGGATGGTCCATATTGTTTATTTTTGTTGCGCGTTTGGTCACTATCTTTCTTAAAAAGACTATTATGCCCTTATTAATTTAATTTTTAATTAATTTTCTTATTTATGTATTTATTTTTTACATATTTAAAAAAATTAATAGACCCCACATATTTGTATCTCTCCTCGGATGAACCCTACTGTTTATTTTTTAATTAATTTATTTTTTTAACTCGGATGGTTCGTACTGTATATTTTGTTACGGTTTTGGTCCCTGTCTTGCCTAGAAAGACTATTTTTCCCTTATTAATTTATTTTTTAATTAATTTTCTTATTTATATATTTATTTTTTATATATTTAAAAAAATTAATATACCCTACATATGTGTATTTCCTCACCGTAAACTTGAAACCAGATTTGAGAACTTTAAATTGAGTCTTACCGGTCACCATCCCATCTCTCATCGTTCCCAACTTCTATTTCTTTTCCATCTTTAGTAATATCGACGTCTTCACCATCCTTCGTTTTTTGGTACTTCAACTCTGGCAAAGCAGCACCATAACCTACTGTTTCTTCATCTTTAGTAGGTTGTGGTGTTGATTCGACAGAGTTAAATGACCGAAAAAAGAAGGGATGATGAAGACGTCAATATCACTAAAGATGGAAAATAAATAAAAGTTGAGAAGGAAGAGAGATGGGATGGTGAGGAGATACAGATATGTGGGGTCTATTAAATTTACTTAAATATAGAAAGCATAAGTACATAAACAAGAAAATTAATTAATAAGAGCACAATAGTCTTTTTAGGTAAGACAGAGACCAAGATCGTAACAAAATTAAACAGTAGAGACCATCCGAGTTAAAAAAAAAATTAATTAAAAAATAAACAGTAAGGATCATCCGAGGAGAGATACAAATATGTGGGGTCTATTAAAATTTTAAATATGTAAAAAATAAATACATAAATAAGAAAATTAATTAAAAAATAAATTAATAAGGGCACAATAGTATTTTTACGAAAGACAGAGACCAAACGTGCAACAAAAGTAAACAATAGGGACCATCCAAGTTTAAAAAAATAAGTTAGGGACAAAAAAACACAAATTCTCCCAAACCACAGGGACCATTCGTGTAATTTAATTTTTACTTTTCCTTTTGTTCATGTTTGGGTAACTATTTTTTTGTACACATCTAGGTAACGAACTTGTTGAAAGCGTTCACATCTAGGATTTAACCTGCTATAGCAGGTCATAATGGTCATATGTGAACACTTCCAATAAGTTTGTTACCTATATGTGTACAAAAAAAAGATAGTTACCCAGATGTGAACATACCAAAAAGTTAATTACCTTAATAAGTCATATTCCCTTTTTCAAATGATAATTTTGTAAAGTCATTCTTTTGTTTTTTACAAACCTTTATTTAATTTAGTTTATCATCTTGTGGTTAGTCGATTCATGGTTCACGGTTGATCATGATCATCCATTCCTGTATTTTTGACCGTTTGGATTTTGGCTAACATGTTTGTAATTGACACGTGGTCATGCTCAACTGTGTGCTTTTCGTAGTCATTTGTATGTGTCCTGTCACTTTTATATAATTCACCTTCTAGCTTCGCCTAAGAAATGTTTGTTAGAATTGGGGTATAGAAAAAACTTGGAAATTCTGAGAATTATGGCTTTCACTTTCAGATTAAAGTATTTGGGTGGTACTCCCAATCTTTAATCGGATAAGACTCAGAATTGAGAGAAAACATAAGAGAGAATGTTTTGATGTTATGAAGAAAAAGTATACCAACCACAGATTCGGATATGATCATATAACAGAAAACTACTTGTCTTAAAACTGCCACATGATAGTTTTATGTCCTAAAACTGTCCACAAACAGTCATAAACAACCTTAAGATACATGTGAAGTCTCATATTAACTCTGTCCCTTGGACCCCGTCAGGGGTTGCCTCCCCTTGGACCCCGCTCCCAGGGGCGCTGCCCCCGGACCCCTGTCGGTGATATTAAACAAATGTGCATTCCACACCATACCGATTTGCTCAATAATTGTCAAAGTGATATTGATCAACAAATTAATCCATTACACTTAAATAACATTAGTGATATAAAATCACCAACAATTTTTAAGAACCTATTTTTCTATTAAGTGCTTAATCTCATGCTGCCAAAATATTTAAAGAACATGTTATTGATCTTTAAACAATTAACTCTCACGTCTCATGAACTTATATAGATTTGAAAGATTTGATATCGGAGTGATTTATGTTAGTGTATCTTACATCGGTGCGACAGAATATATATATATATATATATATATATATATATATATATATATATATATATATATATATATATATATATATATATATATATATATATATATATGTGTGTGTGTGTGTGTGTGTTGGAGTCTACCATTTTTAATGGATATTTGGATTTGTGTGTTGCATTTTGTATGTGTGGGAGTGAGGAATGAATTTCTTTTGATATCATATTCATATCTCTTTTCGTATGGTAAAAAATATTAGGGTATGCCACATTGATGCGACATGGTTATATATATATATATATATATATATATATATATATATATATATATATATATATATATATATATATATATGAGTGGGATCAAATGAGAACACCTAAAAGGTTGAGAACGCGAGAATGGATCTGGACCATCTAAATATCCAGATCTACGACTATTATTAAATGGGTCATTTGTGTAAATTCCGAAAACAATTGGTATTAAATTGTAACTTGTAAAAGATCATAAGGCTATAATAGGCTATAATGGTAATTGCAACTTTAACTCATCCCTATAATTTCTCAATCTCTCTCATAATGCGTTCAAATTACTTCCCCCATCTCAACCTCTCTCTCTCTCTATGTATATATATATATACCTAGGTTTGAATCAATAAACCACCTCATCATTTGCATTCAACAGTTTCTTCTTCTCACAGCCTCCCTCCATCGCACCATCATGTGCCGCATCCGTAATAAGACCATCGCAAGTCGCCAACTCAAGGGTTTATGGTTTAGTCGGCTTTTCTAGCCAGGCATCGATTCTGCTCTAGTCGTCGATTACATATCATGATCTCTTCCTCCCTTAACCTCCCTCCATCATACCTTCGTTTTTCGTAATCCTATTTGTACCATTGCACCATGGTGGTGTGTGTATCACCCCAACCCATTTAATCACAATGATAGAATGCTCATTTCCCCCTAACGACAATCTGAAAAGAATTGAGGAACTAAGGTTTTTTGTGACTCGCCATTCGTCAAAATCTTCCCACACCCAAGGGTCGCCGACTGTCAAATCTATTCCGTCGTCCTTACCGCCAGTATGCACACATCCTATTTTCTTCATTCTATAAATTTGGAAGTCCCACCTGACTTTGCGTCATTGATTTTAGTTAACATTTGTTTTTACAATGTCGTAGGACTGATTACTAAGCTAATTGATTGTGTATTTTTAATTGATGCATTTTGTTTTGGGTGTTGTGAATTAAGAGAGAGGAATCAACATGTTTGGCTTTTGGTGCTTCTCTTGGTTCTCTGTTTATAACATTGGATAGATGTTCATAAAAAAAAAAGTAAAAAACAAACATCTCTTTTCTTGTATTAACTTTATTTTGATGCATTTTATTCATTTTTTTTTTTCTTTTATCAACGAGTGATCTCTTTTTTTTGAAGTATTATTATTAAAATTTGGTTTTGGAATTATTGTTAGTGTTTGTTTTTCTTTTACTAATCTTAGATTTAGTTCTATGACAATGAATATGGTTATATAATCATAGATGATTAAAACATGAATTAGAATTTGGAATAACGTATGGCAAGTGATTTATTTATAATTTTATTCACTAGCGATTAAAATGACCGAAAATACATTAGGTTTGTGGTTTGACATTTGTATTTTAGTATAATCATTTTCGCATGGGTATTAATTTGTTGTTTTTTTTGGCTTATTCAGTATGTAACAGGACGAACAATGTGCAACGAACATGATGAATTTTCATGGGTTAGATGGGCACTAGGATCTCTATTTTTATATTTCTTGTTGCGATTTTTTTTCTCTTTGCAGAGAAAAAAAACCGCAACAAGAAATATAAAAATAGAGATCCTAGTGCTCATCTAACCCATGAAAATTCAGGGAAGGGTTGTTTGGAAAACAAAAAAACCCTAAAAAAACCTTAAATATCATAAAAATGCATAAAAAAAACCAAGACATCACAAAACTTTTTTTTGAATTTTTTTATCAAAAAATCACAGCATTTTTTACAATTTCGTTGAAAAAACAAATTTTTTTTTTTGTAAAAAAAAATTTTCAAATTTTTTTTCAGCAATTTTGACCTAAAAGTTGCGATTAAATTCAAAAAAAAGTTTTTTGATTTTTAAGTATTTTTTTATGCATTTTAATGATTTCTAGGGTTTTTTTAGGGTTCTTTGTTTTCCATATAACCTATATATATATATATATATATATATATATATATATATATATATATATATATATATATATATATATATATAGTCATTTATAAAGTGTTTCATCGTTTATGAATATAGCTGTAACGACCCAATTTTCATGACCAAAAATTTCGTTTTAAAAACATTACTTTTAGAAAATATTAAAAGCTAAAACATTGTCTGATCAAGTCATCACACAAGTGAACCATGTCTAAAAGCCAATTCATACATTCGATCAAAATATCAGAGTACAAATCCCAGTGAAGCTCGTAAATGCGGAAACCGGAGAGTGTGTGTGACGTGCCGCTACCGCGCCGGGTCCTTTCCTCTAGCTGAGGAGGTACCTGAAACCAAAACTGAAAACTGTAAGCACAAAGCTTAGTGAGTTCCCCCATAATACCACATACCATGCAACATATAACAACCATTGTTCAGCTAGGAGTTACGGGCCTTGCCCACACTCGGGAAGATACGGGCCCTGCCCACACTTCGCTAGCCGGGAGATACGGGCCTCGCCCACACTTGTGAAGATACGGGCCCTGCCCACACTTCGCTATCTGGGAGATACGGGCCTAGCCTACACTCCAACCTCGGAGAGATACAGGCCCTGCCCACACTCAACCGCCAACTCATAACATACAAATATCACGCAGACAACAAGTATTAGCAATTCTACCATATTAACACATATATCATACTTGACTAAACCCAGAGATACGGGCTCGGCCCACACTCTAGTACTAATATCTCGTCTACACGGGTCGGCCTTGGTGCCTTGGACCCGTTCCTACTGGAAAGGAAACTCACCTCGAAATAGCTGCTGGTCTGTGTGGGAATTGATCACCTACTACTGCTGCTGCTGCTCCGGAAACCCTCCGGCTGCAATTCCCACAATAAACTTAATCAAACACTGCTCACTGACCTTTGGGTAAAATGACCATTTTACCCCTGACCTTGCCCTAAGTCAAAGTCAGAGTCAACTTTTCAGTTGACCTCGACTCGCCGAGTTGGCTTTCCAACTCGCCGAGTCCCTACGCAAACGACTGTCCTGAATCCTGATCCTACTCGTCGAGTTAGGCGACGACTCGACGGGTTCACCTTCTTAACCAATATTCAAGTCCTTCATCCTACTCGCCGAGTTGTATGAACAACTCGCCGAGTTCATCTTCATCCGATGAACACTTATGCGAAGACTCGCCGAGTTGTATGAACAACTCGTCGAGTCTGTTCTTGATCTAAGGAGATTGCTTTGAACTCGCCGAGTCAGGGCATTGACTCGCCGAGTACCTCCATAGATGAGTTAAGCTTCCGACTCACTGAGTCACACCCCGTGACTCACTACTCACTCGATACTACGAAAAATGGGACAAACTCGGAGACTCGCGAATAGACTCGCCGAGTCATATGAACGACTCGCCGAGTCGTTGCCATGCACCTACTGAATACACGGATTTGCTCGATTCCAGTCCATGTCATTCATAGATCTGGACTTCTAAGACACGAATCACACGTAAAGTTTCCAACTTTACGTGTGGATATTCACCAATATGGATTTTAGGGCTCAAAATGTCTCAAAATGGTAGATCTAGGGCTAATAAGCAACATGGGGCCAAAAAGCTAACAGATCTGAGCCCCTGGAGCTCAATCTTGCCTAGATCCAAAGGCCAAATGCCTTATTACAACATACAAGGCACATACAAGCTTGGGGATTTGATCAAGAAGGACCCAAATGAAGTTTTAAGCATAGAATCAAGGGGAAAACGGGTTATACCTCAAAGGAACTGCTGGAAGAACACAAATAACGCTTGGATGGCTTCCCTTCTTCTGGATCTACTTCCTTCCTCTTTCAAAGCCTTCAAAAACACACACACTAACCTCAAACTCTCAAAGAATAGCTTAGAACGAGAGATACAGGGCTTTAAGGGTCAATGGGGGCCGGCTTGGGGCTGATAAGTCCTTTAAATAGGGTGCAAACCCCTGAAACTTAGGGTTTCATCCAACAGCTGTGACTCGCCGAGTCCAGGATATGGACTCGCCGAGTCACCAACTTAAACGTGTCCCGGGTCCCGCATCCACTCGGCGAGTCGGACCTATGACTCGCCGAGTCCAAGGCTAAAAGAAAGGAAATACTCAAATAACATTTACGTACCAGGAACCGGGTGCTACAATAACGTTAGTACTTTATTCATCACATTGTTTGTTGTTTTCCGAATATAATTGAAGTGTTTTAATCTTTTACAGTTACAATTGTATTTGATTTTTTGATTTCCATATTTTGTTTTATTCATTTATGATTACAATTGTATTTATAAACAACAATATATTATATTCATTTTTATTATAACTCTATAAAATATGATTAAAGAAAACTAATTCAATAAATTGGTAATTTTATATTGTGTATTCACCACTAAATGAGATTTTGTATGAATCAATTGAAAAAAAGTTGTTTTTTTTAATAGTTAGATAAAAAAAAATATATGAATATTCAAAAGCCTTGTTTTTTTTTAAAGTATCTGATAAAAAAATATATTTATTAACGAAAAAAATGATTAATTCACTTTTTAGGTAATTACTTTAATTATAGCTAGATTTTAGGAAATCATAATTTAATATTAATATTTCAAAATTTTAATTTAAACTAGGGAAGAATCCCTGCTTTGCGGGGTTGGATACGACAAATATTGGTTACAACTTCTCGATTTTTCCTAACCTTTTAAAAAGCACTTTTTATGCTATTAACTTACAACTGATCCTAATTTGAACATTATATGATAAATTCCAACAAATCATCTATCATATAAACCCTCGTCAAGCCATATATCAACTAAGAAGTCTACTATCACCTTCAAAATAAAAAAAATAAAAATAGAACCCCTTTAGTTCGGTCAACACAAAGTTGACTTTTGAATGTGGTACAATAAGTCAAAATAATGGAGTTTCGGTATTAACTTACTACATTTGTTTCCGGATGCATCCTTGCTTCTTTTGCAGGTGTAGAAACTTCTAAAGGCCAAGAATTTCCAGTATCGACTTCCGTCATCATAATATTGTTCACCATTGAACTTTGAAACCTGAGGAAATTGAAAAAAAAAGTAACAATCAATAGAATGGAATAAGAATTGAAGCTTCATAGTCAAAGTAAAAATGCATCAACTTCAACTGTCTCTAGGGCTGCTGTTCCAGCTTCATCCTGGAACAAAATTACATATCAGTTCAGCAAGACCTAGGCCATATTTGTCATATGCAAAAGTACAAAATAATCTAAAACAACACCAGGTCAGATGAAGTTCCATAGTAAGCATACAATGAATCAGTTTCAATTAGTTCAATACGAACTGGAACTGCAACAAAACCAATTATCATATTCATATGGTAGAGTAAAATCACATTTCTACCCTTGTCTATCTCATTTCTTTTTGTTCTGATTATTCCTTTCCATATCATATAATCACTTTCAATTCAAACATCAACCAAACCCAAATGAAGATCAACCAAAAAAAGAAAAAAATTGTGTACCTCAATGGTTTTGCTCGGAGCAAGCAACACAAATGACATTGACCAAATTGCCCTTTCAGAGGTTAGACCAACCTTCAGTCTGCATAATATCTTGAAAATTTTCACTAAAATGGATTATGTTTTCACTCAAACCTAAAACTATTGAGAGGCAAAACAGAAGTTGAGAAATTGAAAAGGTATCCATAGCTGCCAATTTGCAATAACCCAAGATACTTACTCCTAAATCATAACTATTTATTCATTTTTATTGAATTCGGCTTTCATATATTAATATTATACTAACAAATGTCACAATATAATTAAAAAAAAAAAACTTTGTTCTACCCGGAAGGAAAACTAATAAAAATAAATGAAGAGATTATTACATTACCCGTATTGCACAACATCAAAGCCGAATTCTGGAAGCACATTAGGTTAATATATGGTTTCATGCTAAAAAGATGATATGTCAATAGGGAATTAGATGCTATACACGAAAGTTAATACCTGTACATATCCAACTCTTCATCTCAACCTTAAAACAACCAACCTAACAACAGCATCGACAAATAGTTTTCCTCCTGTATTTAGCCTCCCTGTCAATAATCCTCTATCATTTCTTAAACAATTAACTCTTAAAAATCCATTCAAACAATATCACAAATACTTGACGTGCAACCTTAGAAACAAAAAATTAGGATTGAAATCTTACCAATAAATAATGAACTCTTAATAATTCAATAATGTTGAAGTAACCCAACACCTTTAAAACAATACTTCCACCACCATAATCGTATCCATATGCAGCTGTCAGCTATTGAAGATCTTCTTTTTCCTAATGTAGGATCTGAATGATGGAATATTTCTCCATCAATGCTTGTAAGAAATTGATAACCCCATACACATTCCAGACCTATGAAAGTACGTAGAACATTGTATTTCATTATAATTAGGTTTCCATGTAAGTTTGAAGCCAATTTTACACATACATGATAAAGCTTAAACATATTTGAGTGGTTTAACAACACCTGAAAAGGTACAAAAATCAATCACATGAGCATTGTGTTAATCGTTCATCAAGCTACATAAAGGCATAAGGATTTTATGGAATTTCATAAAATATGAAGAAAAAAGGGAATAGAAGAATTTACAAATTTAAAACCTCAATCGATACTGAAGAATTAGATGGGATTATCAAACTTGATATTTTTCTTATATTTTGCTTCACAATATGTTAATTGTCATCGTACGCCTCTCTCCCTTGGTCGGATGTGGGCATCTGCTTTATCTGTGGCTGAAATCAATTGATGATGTCGAACAGGGTACCAATGGTTGATTCCGGTGCAGCGGAGGCCGACTGAGGCAAGTTCGAGGTACGCCTCTTTCCCATGGTCGCACAAGTCAAAGAAATCAAAGAGAGGTGATGAAAAGGTGGGATTAATACCAATGGTCGCTCGATAAATGATTGGAGAAGAATGGAGGTGCGAAGCTTCGGCGGTGGCGACCCCGAATCTATGAAGCTTGAGATGAAGAAGAAAAGTGGAGAAGAAGCGTCGTCTATTAGGCGGTGGAAGGATCTAAAAAAACCAACAGGTGATAATAGAGACGGCCTGATCAAAGTAAGCGGTGATGTAAATACATGGGGGTATCCTATAGGATTTTAGAGGCGGTGGACCATAAGTGAAAAACACATGTAAAGTGGATCATAAATGCAAGGCAGCTGGAAAGAGCATAGAAAGAGATCACAAAGGAAAAAAATTATGAAGAAAAAAAATCCCCACCGTTCAACACATTAAAAAAATAAAAAATAAAATAAAATGGAAGGGTCCAATAGCAATAGCAGTGAAGAACTGTTCAAGTGGACCATGTATATAAACCAAAATGGTTAGGAACATTACTGCAACAAAAGGTATAATTAAAGGAACATTTTTGTCATCCCTTAGCACAAATTCCAAACTGCAACAAAAGGAATACTTAAATGACCATTTTTGCCATCCCTTAGCCATTTTACTGTAGCTAAGGGTGGACAATTTTAATATATATATATATATATATATATATATATATATATATATATATATATATATATAATGAAAAATGTCTAATTTACCCTTATAAAATGATTGACATGGAAGTGTTCTCTTATTCTCAACCTTTTTGGTGTTCTCGATTGATCATTTCGATATATATATATATATATATATATATATATATATATATATATATATATATATATATATATATATATATATATATATATATATAGGACTCTCCTTTAGGGGATATTTTGGAGAGTTAATATGAGACTTCACATGTATCTTACATGTTATTAGAGTGTAGCACCTGGTTCCTGGTACGTAAAATTTATCTAAGTATTTTGCATTTTAGCCTTGGACTCGGCGAGTTGTAGGTTCGACTCGCCGAGTAGAGACGGGATATTGTGCACGTTTAAGTTGGCGACTCGGCGAGTCCCCGCTGTCTGATGAAACCCTAATTTCAAGGGTTTGCACCCTATTTAAACCAACCTTATGCGCCCCAAGCTCGCCCCCTTCACCCTCAGAGCTCCCTATATCGTCCTAACCTCGTTCCTTGTGAGATTGAAGTGCTTTGGTGTGATTTCTTGAAGATTTTGAGAGAAAAAGGAGAGTAGATCCAGAGGAGAAGAAGGAGGCCAGACCTCTTGGTGTTATTTCAGAGATTCCTTGAGGTATAACTCAGTTTCCTTCTGTTTTCATGCTAAGAGTCCCTTTAGAGCTCCATTAAAGTCCTTCTTGAGCCATTTCCAAGCTTGATTACGAATTAGGGTTTGGGATAAGTTGATTAACCTTTAGATCTAGGCATGATTGAGCGCCAGGAGCTCGGATCTACTGCCTTTATGGAGCCATATTGCATGAAAGCCCTAGATCTACTATTTTAGTGCATTTTGAGCCCTAAAACCTTCATTGGTGTTTATTTACACGTAAAGTTGGAAACTTTACGTGTTAACCAAGCCCTAAGAACCCAGATCTATGTATGGCATGAGATGGATTCGAGCAAAATCGAGTATATAGTAGTTTCATGTGAAAGACTCTGCGAGTCGTTCATCGGACTCGGCGAGTCGAGTCGCGAGTCCCCGAGTTTTCCCCCTTTTCATGTTTGTTGAGTGGAGTCGTAAGTCATGGGGTGTGACTCAGTGAGTCGGAAGCCAGACTCACCCATGAAGGAGCTCGGCGAGTCAATGCCCTGACTCGGCGAGTCCAAGGCAATATTCTTGCCTCAAGAACAGACTCGGCGAGTTGTTCATACAACTCGGCGAGTCTCAGCATAGAGTGTTCTTGGGATGAAGATGAACTCGACGAGTTGTTCATACACCTCGGCGAGTAGGATGAAGGACTATTAGACATCAGTTTAGAAGGAAAACTCGTCGAGTCAATGCCTAACTCGACGAGTAGAGACGAGACTATGGTCAATCGAATGGATAGGGACTCGACGAGTTGGCGAGCCAACTCGGCGAGTCGGGTCAACTGGAAGTTGACTTTGACTTTGACTCTTGGCTTAGTTAGGGGTAAATGGTCATTTTACCCTGAGGTAGGTTAGCGATATTTGACTGAGTATTTTGTGGGAATTATAGTCGGAGGATTTCCGGAGCAGCAGCAGCAGAAGACAGTCGGTTCCCGCACAGATCAGCAGCTACCTTGAGGTGAGTTACCTTCCAGTAGCGGTGGGTCTACGGCCACAATGCCAGCTCACCAGTAGGAGTTATATGTTAGATGATTGTCTTTGTGATATCATCTAGGTTTGCTACTACCTGATATGTTATATGTGATAATAGTAGAGTTCGGTTGATAGGACTGAAGGGTAGTTCAGACACCCCATATATGTCTGACAGTATGTGATGATATGTTTATATGCTGGCATGATATGTTATGATATATGTGATAGTAGCAGTAGGGGTGAAATAGTCCCCGGTAGTCGGGTGAAATAGACCGACGGGTACGTCAAGCACCCCAGAATGGCTTGACCTGGGTATGTCAAACACCCCAGAATGGTTTGACCTGGGTACGTCAAGCACCCCAGAATGGCTTGACCTGGGTACGTCAAACACCCCACAACGGTTTGACCTGGGTAAGGCAGGCGCCCCAGAATTGCCTGACATTATATAGTATGGTATGTGGTATGATGGGGGAACTCACTAAGCTTCGTGCTTACAGTTTACAGTTTTGGACCCCCTCTTCGAAGGGGAAGTAGCTGGCGCGGTAGCGGCACATCACACACATGCTCTGTATTCCGCACTATGAGATCTTCCTAGGGATTTGTACCCTGACATTATTATGTTTTTATAAACGGTTTCCAGTCACGCGACATCTTTTATGAAATGATATGATCGGTGAATATTTTATTTCTAATGATTTGCAAAGTATATGTTTTAAAAATAAAATTTTTGGCTCGTATTTTGGGATGTTACAAGTTGGTATCAGAACCCTGGTTTGAGGGATTCGGACACACCTTCGGGGGTGACTGAACTCAAATCGAGGGATTAAAAGATTTTAAAGAAGAAAATATTTTCTAAGGATCTAGGAGTGATGACTTATGTGCCTGCTTATGTTATGTTTATCAATTTCAGTAGAACAGCATGCTAGAATAGGACTAAGGATCTAGGAGTGATGACTTATGTGTCTGCTTTATGTGTTTCAGTGTATGAAAAACTGCATGCTAGAATTGAGTAGACAGCAGTAGGATAGCCTGTTTAGGTTATGCCTAATAGTATGAGTTTAGCATTGTATGCTAGTTCAGTTTCTCTCTATGAGGATGGATTTGCTTGAGATTGTTCCCTTTTGTCTGAATGATGCTTGCTTTGTGCTTCGTGGGACTCTGAGTGATGGGAGTTAGACGTTAGGTGAATACGTCACGTCACATGTGATCAAGGTTGAATAATCTTAGAGTGTTGGATTTGGCCCTATTACGCAACTCTTGTTTGAGTTTAACCGTTGTAGAGTCGAGTCTGTTACTCGAAGGATTATCTGAGCCTCACCACATGTGATGGTATTCAGGTAATGGCTAATTGGCATTACAAGGAGGCCTTCAGCAGCTGAGGACCGGGTAGGGTGGAATTAGATATTTCCCTAGGGCAAGCCTAGGTTGAGTATAGCAGTGATCAGCGGTAGTGAAAGGGATCTGGTGGAGTCAAGGCAGTCCTTGAAGAAGGTACGGATAGATGTGGAAGGTAGTATGGGCCCGTACTACTGAAAGCAGAGGATCCGTACCCGAACCGAGGAAGGCCAAGATAAGACCAGGGAACTTGTAGTAGGTGTGATCCCTCCAGGTATCAGTATCGCTAACGATTATTATTTATGTGTTTCAGAATGGTGGTACTGCACTCGAGGCCAGCAGTTGGCAGTTCAGGAGAGGGATCGGGTTTGGGATCAGGTTCTAAGCCAGTAGATGAGGGGCTACGCGAGTTCATCGCGTCAGAGATCACCAGAGGCATCCTTGAGTCGACCCCCATTATCTTCGGGTCGATCAAGGAAGGGATAGTCGAGTTGACGGAGGATCGCCTCAGGGCATTCAGGAGCGACATGACATTTGGCCAGTCGGGATCTCGCACACTGTCCTTCAAGGACTTCAGGGGCAGTGGTGCGCCGGATTTTCACAGGGCGAAGGACCCCATAGCTGCCAGGCGATGGATTGCAGATATTGAGTCTGCACAGTTGATTAGCTTCTTCCTTGAGGGGTCAAAGGTGAGGTTTGCAGCAGGGTGTTTGCGAGATCGAGCTAGGGATTGGTGGGAGTCCGTTGGTGACTCGTTGGGAGCCTCAGCTGTCGAGGCTATGACCTAGTTGGACTTCGCAACCAGGTTCAGGGCAGAGTTTGCGCCGGCTGTCGAGCTTCAGCAGCTGGCCAGGGAGTTCTTAGATATGAGGCAGACGACGGAGACTGTGGCGGAGATCACCACCAAGTTCCGGGAAAGGGCATTGTTGGTGCCCCAGTATGCGGGTGATGAGGACATGAGGAGGACCCGCTACCATGACATGCTCTGAGCTGATATTCGAGAGCATGTCAGTTTTTCAGCCTGACCTACCTTGGACTCTATGATTGTCAGGGCGAGGGAGAGGGAGATAGATCTGGAGCACATCCGGAAGAGGAAGACAGAGGAGGGACAGGCAGGAGGGGCTTCGGGGAAGAAGCCCAAGGGACCAGATAGTAGGCCGAAAGGCCAGTCAGGACCGAGCCGCTGCAGAAAATGCGGCAGGCTTCATGATGGGGCAGGTAGACTGGGATCGTCGGGCTGCTATAAGTGCGGCAAGACGGGGCATATTAGCAGGGATTGTACCGCCCCTGCACCTGTGATACAGACGTCTGAGTTGTTGTGTTTCCACTTCAACAGAGGGGCCACAAGAAGGCCAATTGCCCCCAGTTGACAGCATCAGTGCCAGTAAAGGCGCTAGCTCCAGCTACCTTGCGGATTACTGATGGCCGGCAGGGCAAGGCAGAGGCTCTAGCGGTGAGGAGCCGGGCGTTTCAGCTGACTACCTAGGAGGCACGCGCCGCACTCAATGTGGTGACGGGTATGATTCTTTCCCTCTATTTTATTTATATGATGTTATGATATTGATATGTGCCCTGTGTTATGCGTTAAGATCGTTCTATGTGAACGGTATCCCAGTTCAGGTGTTGTTTGACTCGGGTGCCACCCGATCATTTGTCTCCCTTGCGCTTAGCAAGAGGTTTACTGAGTCTTCAGGCATGTTGGATTACCCTTTAAAGGTAGAGATTGCCGATGATCGATCGGTGTGAGCAGCAGCAGCGTTCAGGGATTGTGTTCTAAGGTTATTTGAGGAGCGCTACTTGGTGGATTTGGTCCCCATTCCGTTGCGTGGGGAAAAAGTGATTATAGGCATGGATTGGTTGAGCCCTAATGGGGCGGTGATAGATTGCGCACAGCAGCTAGTGCGGATCAGGACCCCGAGTGGGGGAGAGTTGGTGATCCATGGCAAGAGGCCACAGCATGGACCCACAGTATGTTTAGCAGCAAGGGCTAGGCGCTACCTTCAACAGGGTTGCGCGGGATATGTCGCATACATTACGGATACCCGGGAGGCGGGTAAGGCGACGGTGAGCGAGGTTCCAGTGGTGCGAGACTATGCTGATGTATTCCCGAAGGAGCTTCCTGGAATACCTCCGGAGCGTCAGGTAGAGTTCAGGATCGACTTAGTTCCTGGTGCGGCCCCGATAGCCAAGGCACCATATCGGTTGGCTCCTCCTGAGATGCAGGAGTTGTCTACACACCTGCAGGAGCTGTTAGACAAGGGATTCATTTGACCGAGCAGTTCACCCTGGGGAGCCCCGATCCTGTTTATGAAGAAGAAGGACGGGTCGCATCGAATGTGTATAGATTACCGGAAGTTGAATAAGGTAACGGTAAAGAACCGTTACCCACTCCCGAGGATAGATGACCTCTTTGATCAGTTGCAAGGAGCATCTTGGTTCTCCGAGATCGATTTGCGTTCAGGTTATCATCAGAGGAGGGTCAGAGAGGAGGATGTGCAGAAGACCACGTTTCGGACGCGTTATGGCCATTATGAGTTCGTGGTGATGCCGTTTGGGCTCACCAATGCTCCTGCCGCGTTCATGGACCTCATGAACCACGTGTGTAGATCGATGCTGGATCGGTCTGTGATAGTTTTCATTGACGACATCTTGGTTTATTCCAAGACGCAGGAAGAGCATGAGGAGCATCTGAGAGAGGTTTTGGAGACCTTGAGGAGGGAGAGCTTGTACGCCAAGTTCTCCAAATGTGAGTTTTGGTTGCGCGAGGTGCAGTTTCTTGGGCACCTTGTCAACCAGAACGGGATTTCAGTAGACCCGGCCAAGGTGGAGGCCGTGATGAGATGGAAGGTTCCGAAGTCTCCATCCGAGATTCGGAGTTTCCTAGGATTAGCAGGCTACTATCGGAGATTCATTCAGGATTTCTCCAAGATAGTCGTACCCATGACGCGGTTAACTAAGAAAGTCATGGTCTTTCGATGGGGGCCTGAGCAGCAGGCATCGTTTGAGATTCTGAGGCGGAGATTGTGCGAGGCGCCAATCTTAGCCCTGCCCGAGGGCGTAGAGGATTTTGTGGTATATTGTGATGCGTCTATCTCAGATTTAGGCGCAGTACTGATGCAGAGGGGGCATGTCATTGCTTATGCCTCGAGGCAGCTGAAGCCTCACAAGGCGAACTACCCAACGCATGATTTAGAGTTGGGGGCGGTGGTCTTCGCCCTCAAGATTTGGCGACATTACCTCTACGGGGTTAGATGTACCATTTACACGGACCACAAGAGTTTGAGGTACCTCATGGATCAGCCAAATCTGAACATGAGGCAGCGTCGGTGGTTGGACGTTGTGAAGGATTATGATTGCGAGATCCTTTATCACCCGGGGAAGGCCAATGTGGTGGCCGATGCGCTTAGCCGTAAGGCGGAACCGATCAGGGGTGTGTGTATGAGGATGACTGTGGTGACTCCCCTATTAAAGCAGATTCGGGAAGCTCAGCAGGAGGCTATGAAGGAGGAGCATCGGAAGAGCGAGCGAATAGTGGGTCAAGTCACCTCCTTCGATTATGATAGCTGAGGATTGTTGACACTACACCGTAGGGTGTGGGTGCCGTATCACGGAGGTGTACGCCAGATCTTGATGGAGGAGGCGCACAAATCCCGATTCTCTATTCATCCAGGAGCGACGAAGATGTATAGAGATATTCGTCTAGACTATTGGTGGCCCTGCATGAAGCGGGATGTGGCTTGGTACGTTGAGCGGTGCTTGACCTACAGGAATGTCAAGGCCGAGCATCAGAGACCGCACGGCAAGATGCAGCCGTTGGATATCCCGTTGTGGAAATGGGAAGATATTACGATGGATTTTATCACAAAGCTTCCCAGGACTGCACGAGGAGTAGATTCAATTTGGGTCATCGTGGATCGATTAACCAAGAGCGCCCATTTTATTCTGATCCAGGAGAGCATCTCGGCCGAAAAGTTGGCCGATATCTATATCCGGGAGATAGTGGCGCGGCACGGGGTGCTAGTGTCAGTGATATCAGACAGAGACGTGCGTTTCACTTCCAGGTTTTGGAAGAAGTTTCATGTTGAGTTGGGCACTCGTCTGCATTTTAGCACTGCCTTTCACCCGCAGACGGATGGTCAGAGCGAGCGGACCATCCAGACTTTGGAGGATATGTTGCGGGCGTGCGTGTTGGACTTTGGTGGTAGTTGGGATACCTACCTTCCCTTGGCTGAGTTCTCGTACAACAACAACTACCACGCGAGTATCGACCTCCCTCCATTCGAGATGTTGTACGGTAGAAAAGTTACGCCGACAAGCGCCGATCAGACCTAGAGTTCCAGGTCGGGGATATGGTTCTCCTGAAGGTGTCGCCTTGGAAGGGCGTCATTCGATTCAGGAAGCGAGGCAAGTTGGGCCCGAGATACATTGGTCTGTTCAGGGTTGTAGCCTGGGTGGGCAAGGTGGCATACAGGTTGGATCTGCCAGCCGAACTCAGTCAGATCCACAGCACCTTCCATGTCTCCCAGCTGCGGAAGTGCCTAGTAGATGATTCAGTGGTGGTGCCGTTAAAAGATATTCAGGTTGATGACAGTCTGAATTACATTGAGCGCCCAGTCGCAATCCTCGACCGAAAGTCGAAGGAACTGAGGAACAAGAGGGTGGAATTAGTGAAGGTGCAATGGCAGCACCGAAAGGTTCCGGAGTGGACTTGGGAGCCGGTGGAAGAAATGATGGAGCATTACCCCGAGCTGTTCCAGGATCGAGCAGCAGACTTCGAGGACGAAGTCTAAAATAAGTGGGGGAGATTTGTAGCACCTGGTTCCTGGTACGTAAAATTTATCTAAGTACTTTGCATTTTAGCCTTGGACTCAGCGAGTTGTAGGCCCGACTCGCCGAGTAGAGACGGGATATTGTGCACGTTTAAGTTGGCGACTCGGCGAGTCCATATTCTGGACTCGGCAAGTCCCCACTGTCTGATGAAACCCTAATTTCAAGGGTTTGCACCTTATTTAAACCAACCTTATGCGCCCCAAGCTCTCCCCCTTCACCCTCATAGCTCCTTATATCGTCCTAACCTCGTTCCTTATGAGATTGAAGTGCTTTGGTGTGATTTCTTGAAGATTTTGTGAGAAAAAGGAGAGTAGATCCAGAGGAGAAGAAGGAGGCCAGACCTCTTGGTGTTATTTCAGAGATTCCTTGAGGTATAACTCAATTTCCTTTTGTTTTCATGCTAAGAGTCCCTTTAGAGCTCCATTAAAGTCCTTCTTGAGCCATTTCCAAGCTTGATTACGAATTAGGGTTTGTGATAAGTTGATTAACCTTTAGATCTAGGCATGATTTAGCTCCAGGAGCTTGTATCTACTGCCTTTATGGAGCCATATTGCATGAAAGCCCTAAATCTACTATTTTAGTGCATTTTGAGCCCTAAAACCTTTATTGGTGTTTATTTACACGTAAAGTTGGAAACTTTACGTGTTAACCAAGCCCTAAGAACCTAGATCTATGTATGGCATGAGATGGATTCGAGAAAAATCGAGTATATAGTAGTTGCATGTGAATGACTCGGCGAGTCGTTAATGAAACTCGGCAAGTCAAGTCGCGAGTCCCCGAGTTTTCCCCCTTTTCGTGTTTGCTGAGTGGAGTCGTGAGTCATGGGGTGTGACTCAGTGAGTCGGAAGCCAGACTCACCCATGAAGGAGCTCGGCGAGTCAATGCCCTGACTCGGCAAGTCCAAGGCAATATTCTTGCCTCAAGAACAGACTCGGCGAGTTGTTCATACAACTCGGCGAGTCTCAGCATAGAGTGTTCTTCGGATGAAGATGAACTTGACGAGTTGTTCATACAACTCGGCGAGTAGGATGAAGGACTATTGGACATCAGTTTAGAAGGAAAACTCGACGAGTCAATGCCTAACTCGACGAGTAGACACGGGACTATGGTCAATCGAATGGATAGGGACTCGACGAGTTGGCGAGCCAACTCGGCTAGTCAGGTCAACTGGAAGTTGACTTTGACTTTGAATCTTGGCTTAGTTAGGGGTAAATGGTCATTTTACCCTGAGGTCGGTTAGCGGTATTTGACTGAGTATTTTGTGGGAATTATAGCCGGAGGATTTCCGGAGCAGCAGCAGCAAAAGACAGTCGGTTCCCGCACAGATCAGCAGCTACCTTGAGGTGAGTTACCTTCCAGTAGCGGTGGGTCTACGACCACAATGCCAGCTCACCAGTAGGAGTTGTATGTTAGATGATTGTCTTTGTGATATCATCTAGGTTTGCTACTACCTGATATGTTATATGTGATAATAGTAGAGTTCGGTTGATAGGACTGAAGGGTAGGTCAGACACCCCGTATATGGCTGACAGTATGTGATGATATATTTATATGCTGGCATGATATGTTATGATATATGTGATAGTAGCAGTAGGGGTGAATTAGTCCCCGGTAGTCGGGTGAAATAGACCGACGGGTACGTCAAGCACCCCAGAATGGCTTGACCTGGGTATGTCAAACACCCCAGAATGGTTTGACCTGGGTACGTCAAGCACCCCAGAATGGCTTGACCTGGGTATGTCAAACACCCCACAACAGTTTGACCTGGATAAGGCAGGCGCCCCAGAATTGCCTGACAGTATATAGTATGGCATGTGGTATGATGGGGGAACTCACTAAGCTTCGTACTTACAGTTTACAGTTTTGGTTTCAGGTACCCTCTCTTCGAAGGGGAAGGAGCTGGCGCGGTAGCGGCACATCACATACATGCTCTGTATTCCGCACTATGAGATCTTCCTGGGGATTTGTACCCTGACATTATTATGTTTTTATAAACGGTTTCCAGACACGCGACATCTTTTATGAAATGATATGATCAGTGAATGTTTTATTTCTAATGATTTGCAAAGTATATGTTTTAAAAATAAAATTTTTGGCTCGTATTTTGGGATGTTACATAGAGTCAGCGTCTCACGCTCTCGTGACTCAACACATCTCTATCTATTATCGTCGAGCATTCGGCTCTAACAAGGAGTGTTAGTGTTTCACACATCAGTACAATACCATCATAAAAATGTCTCTCTCTCTCTCTCTCTCTCTCTCTCTATATATATATATATATATATATATATAGGATACCGCCTCTCTCCATAAAAGATTTTTTGGAGAGTTAATATGGACTTCACATATATCTTACAATTTCAACTAGAGGTTATCATTTCTAAGTGTTTGACTATTACGAAAAACCTAAATTATCTTCTAGTGATTAGGTTGAGAAATCACAAGATTAGGTCTTGTGATATAGTTTAATTAGTTCTACAATAAAGGATTAGGCTTTAATAGTGTAAACTAATACCTGCCTCAATTACCACTCTATACGGTGTGTCAGTTTGCAAATATTTCTTTCCTATCTCTTTTACATTTTCGTTTAGATATATTTATGTGGTTGGACATTTGATTTGTATATTTTCTTGAAGAAAATTTTTTTTGTGGAGGTTTTATTCTATTTGATACTAATGAAAGGCATATGTCAAAGGTGTGAAAATGGAGGAAATAATGAAATTTGGCAAATCAAAAGAAAGATTTCAAGATATCACGTTTTATAAAAATATCTATAAATGTTAGTTTTTTTAAACATAGACCAACACCACACACACTTTAAACCACTATATCGTTGAGCTAAAGACGTGTTGGTTACAAATGCTAGTTATTGCTCTAAAATATGGACTATTAAAGTGACTCGGTGTTTAAAAGTGTAAAACAATGTTATAAAGCCCATGAAGTGGAACAACTTTCATAAATTTGTTTCGATTTCATCCGTCAGGTATATCTTATTTAATGTGGACTATTGTTTGATCTATTTTATACTAAATCATGCATTCATGTTAATTTTAAAAACAAATTTAAAAATGAGGAATGCTGGAGTAGTAGAATATTATTGAAGGTGATGCTTTACTCATATTTTCTTTTCAATACATGCTAAAGTGAAGCATTTGTAAAATGAATTTATCATATCTATTCAGAGTGAAAATGCTAAACCCATATGTTGGTTTGGATGATTTTGGAATTACATGAAATGTATGCTAAGAAATATGTGGTAGAATACATATATAGATTTCATTTTATTAAAGTTTAGGTTGAAGCTCAAAATATGATTTTGGGTTTGTAACCCTTGAAAACGATGAACAAATCTAAATATGCACATCCAAGCTGTTGTTACTAAGAGATTGATGTAGAATTAGATTGGATTTAGTCAGTGTTACATAGAGAAAGACATCATGGAAGTGTAAAGGTAAATGGGTGTACGGTAAATTTCAATTGGCTTGGGTGCCGAGGTGAGCATCTATCTATGATGTTATGAAAGCCTGGTATAACATTACGTTGGTAGGTAAGTAACTTTTGCAATGTTAATAACATAGCATTACATTCAACAATTTTATCATGTTATCATCTAATTTTGAAGAGATTTTATTGGGGTGTCACCAGTGTTGTAAAATTCGTCGAGTTGGCCGAGTACTCCCTACTCGGCCCCTATAACTCCTGTTCCAGGTATTAAGTAAGTGATCTATTTTTTAGGGTTTTGTGCATGGACTCAGCGAGTTGGGGAGCTCCAACTCATCGAGTAGAGATCATTTATGTGGACACATGACTTAGAACCTACTCGACGAGTCGGAAGGCCCCGACTCGACAAGTAGGCGTTGTAGAGGGAAACCCTAATTTTTAGGGGTTGGTACCCTATTTAAAGAACTTATGGCTAATTTTTATCCTCCTTCATCGTTCTTACAGTCCATAAAGAAACCCTAGCCGCATTTTGGTGCTTACTTGAGTGTGTGTGAGCCTTGGAGGGTGGAGCATGTGCTTTTAAGAAGGAAACATGAAGGTTGAGGAGATTGAAGAAAGGAGAAGGCTTTGGATCCGGCATCTACTTGTTGTTAGCATCCATTTAGAGGTAAAAAGTTGCTAACTTGATCTCTATTTGCTTAGATCTCCTTTTATGGAAGAATATGGTCACTTTTGGTGCAAAATGGGGCCATACTCGGATTTGGACTTATCACAAGGATATGGTTCCAGATCTGGGCATCTCTAGGTCCTCAATAACATAAAGTTGCTCACTTTATTCAGCTTAGTCCCTTTCGATGCACTAAAACCTTGTAGGAAGCTTAGTTTTGATGTTATAGCCTTGGGAGGCCTTGCATGCACGTAAAGTTTTCAACTTTACGTGTTATTTGCACTAAGGGAAGTTGGAACTGAAGTTTGGGACCTTAGATCCCACTGCAAAGGATTGAACACAAAAGGACGGAAGGAAATCGTCGGGTCCATTGGTTGACTCAAAGGGTCGGGGTAGGGTTTACTCGTTTTTCGAGTTTCAGAATGAGCGTAGAGAAGGATTAAAGTGTTGGTATGAATGAAATTTTGGTTTTCTAGACATTAGATGAACTCGACGAGTCACTTAGGTGACTCGGCGAGTTGACTCAGGATTCAGTGGAATGGACTCGGAAGGAACTCGACGAGTTGAGGTCAACATGGACTGTTGACCTTGACTGTTAACCTTGATTTTGACCATGGATTGACCAGGGTTGACTTTGAGGGCATTTATGGTATTTTGGGATTTTGACAAGCTAATCACATGTTGATTATAGGTGGTTGAGTTGGAGCAGTGTGTGGGATATATCTGATCTTAGCTTGTCAGTTAAACATTCGAGAGGTGAGTCTCTTCGCCATACCAATGGGTCTAAGGCACCAAGGCCGACCCATTTTATGATATGTGGTACACTAGTTATAGTAGAGATATGTGGTATGATAGTTAGTTATATGCTAAGTGGTATGCTAGTGATTATATGATACTTGCAGGGAAGACCTTGGGGGAACCCATGGCACTTGGACAAGACCATGTGGGGGAACCGTGGCTTGATAGTTAAAGACCATGGGGGGCCCATGGCAGTTGAATGAAAGACCATGTAGGGGAGCCCATGCCTTATTTGTTAAAGACCATGGGGGAGTCAATGGCACTTTGGTATAAGACCATATGGGGGGAGCCCATATCATCCTTATATGTTTGTATGCATGGCTTATGTGATATATGTAGCTTTTATAGGTAATATGATATGTGTTATGTGGATTGTGGGTAGGGTATGCTCTGGGGAACCCACTAAGCATTAGCTTATAGTTTGTGGATTTGTTTCAAGTACATCCGAGCCTAAGGGCAAGGACAAGGCTTGATGGCGCTGAGTGCACTCTCACTCAAGCGTTTTTATGGGACACTCTGATGATTTGGAATATAATTGTAATTGATATGAATTTTGAAAAAAAAAATTATATTTGGGATTTCATGGTTTGTGGAAAGTATTTTGGTTAATCAAAAACGAAAAAAAATTCTCTTGAAAATTGGGTCGTTACAGCCCCTTACCTAGGCGAGTGTCCAAGTAAGGATGACACACCCTATTCATTAGATCCATTAATACAGCTGGTGCGTTGGTTAATCCGAATGGCATCACTACAAACTCGTAGTATCCATAACGAGTTCGGAAGGCTGTCTTGGGGACATCATCCTCTAGCACTCGTAATTGGTGATACTCGGATCTTAGATCTATCTTCGAGAAGTAGTTCACTCCTTGAAGTTGATCAAATAAGTCGTCAATGCGGGGTAGAGGATAATAATTCTTGACGGTAAGTTTGTTTAGCTCCCTGTAGTCGATGCACATACGAAACGATCCGTCTTTCTTCTTCACGAACAAGACCAGTGCTCCCCATGGTGAGAAGCTTGGCCTAATGAATCCCTTCCTGAGAAGTTTGTTAAGCTAACTAGAAAGTTCCTGCATCTCTGCTAGAGCTAGACAATAAGTCGATTTGGCTACTGGGGTAGCCCCTGGAACTAAGTCGTTTCAGAACTCGACTTGACGTTGTGGTGGTAATCCTGGTAGTTCTTCTGGAAAGATGTCGGGAAAGTTGCGTACTCTTGGAATGTTCTGAATGTCTTTCACTTCTTGACTCATATCGACGATGTGTGCAAGGAATGCATGATATTCCTTTCGTAATCACTTCTGAGCTTGAATAGACGAAATGATGTGAAGGTTCGTACTCGATTTGTCGTCGTAGATAACTAGTGATTCGTTGTTAGGGAGGTTAAGACGAACGGCTTTCTCAAAGCACATGATGTCGGCGCGAAGAAGACTCAACCAATTCATGTCAATTATGACATCGAAACTTTTAATTGAGACCGACATGAGGTCGATTTGGAAAGAATGACCATCTAGAGTTAAAGTACAACCTATGTATATGCTGCTAGTGCTTTCCATTTTCCCGTTTGCCATTTCTACAGTTAATGATTCCTCTAGTGCATGTTGTTTTTGTTTACGTAAGTGAGCAAATTTCTGATTCACGAAACTCCTTTCCACTCCACTATCAAATTGTATGCAAGCATAAGAATTATCGAGGAGAAACGTACCAGTAACTACCGTAGGATCAGCTACGACTTCCTCATAGCCTATTGCCAAAATTCTTCCCACTCTGCCAGCATTTCCTGCCTTCGGGCAATCTCTCTTGAAATGACCAACCTCGTCGCAACTGTAGCAAGCCTGGCCCACAAAAATTCCGGGGACTTGGTTTATTGGCCTCGCCGGAGCCTTGCAGAATCGGGCAGTGTGCCCTTTCCTGTTGCAGTTAGCGCACTGCATTTCCCGGCAGGCACCATTATGATGGAAAGTGCATTTGTTGCACTTGGGCAAATTCCCCATATATTGCTTCCTCAGCGCAGTAGCAGCAGGTGCAATCGCGGCACGAACGGCCACAACTTGCTGCTTCTTGGCAGAGTTCTGCGTCGATTCGCCCTTCTTGTTATCCTAGAACTTTCGCTTGTTGTCGGCGGCTTTGGAGGGTTCTAAGATAGCCAGGGTTGTTGTCGCTGGCGGGGTAGGGACTCCGTGATCGATGAGTCACTGTGCCAATCGCTTGGCATTGTCGAAGGTAGTGGGGTTTGAAGCTAGGACATTCCCCTGAAATGGAGGCCCCAGCCCCCAAATGTACCTCTCGATCTTCTTCTCTTTAGTGGGAACCATATTGGGACATAGTGCCACCAGATCGCTGAATCTGGCAATGTAAGCCACTATGTTGGAGCCCTTCATAGTCAGACTCCAGAGTTCTTGTTCTAACTTCTGAACCTTGCCCCTCGGGCAGTACTCCTCAATCATAAGCCCTTTAAGAGCTGCCCATCCCATAACATTTGCCACTATTAGAGTTAGTGACTTAACATGGCTATTCCACCATGTCAGGGCTCTATCACTGAAGGTGCATGCAGCAAATTTGACTTTTCTTCCTTCAGTACTGGAACAGATCTCAAATATCGATTCCGTTTTCTCGAACCATTGCGACAGAGCAATGATTCCGCCAATTCCATTGAAGATTCGGGGTTTACAGTTGGTGAAGTCCTTATAAGAGCACTCTCGTGAGCGCACCACGACATCACTATGAGTGGAATGAACGACTTTTCCACCTCCACTAGTACCTTGGTTTGTTGGTGTATTGAGCCATGGTCGTCGCAACATCCGCAGCCACCGCAACATTAAGAGCTGCCGTATCAAAGTGTGGAGGAGGTGGTGTTTGAGTTGGAATAATCGGAGGATTACGCCTTGTTGACTTTCGAGGAGGCATCTTTCAACTATAAGTTTAAAAGATAAGTACAATGATAAGAATTCAATAGTGAAGTTAATGAATGAGTCCCATAAACTAAATCGCCATAGTTCAACAACTAAATGAGAATATAAGTTCCATAGAGTTCTAGAATTAGAAGAATGAAAGTATTTGAACAAAGATTTCCACAGAAGATTAGTTGACTACCAATATCATTGATATTAAGGATGTAACAAGTTTGGAAAAAATTTACCTAAGAGTAGGTCTTACATCATATCAGAAGTAGAAAATTTTGACAGCAACGGAGGCTAGTTATAGTACTTGAAAGATAAGAATATTTTACAGGAAAAGTGCTTCATGGAGCATAGATAAAAGGTGATTTCTTAAACCAAAAGAAAAGACAAGCCAAGCATCTTCTACCAGCGACGGGTACTCCTCGGGCAAACCATTGGTTATGCCAGTTGATGCACTACATCTTGAAAATGTCGCTCATGTGCCCTTTGACGCACTCGAAGTTCTATGACTTCAGCTCAGGATGTAGCTAGCTATTGCTGCAGGGCCCTATTGGCTCTCCTAGTCCCTTCCATAGTCTCTTCGAGATGGCGAATGCGGACTGTGTTAACGCCCGAATTGGCGTCAACTTCCATAACTCGATCGATGGCTGCCCGACCTTGCTCATCATTTCGAGCAATCCTACAGACCATAATGGGAAAGACTCGGTCAGCTGAGACTCCCTCATTTAGATTGTAAAAGCTTCAGTCTCCATTGAAGGGTAAAGGTTGACCCTGATCATCGCTCCAACGGTTCAAGTTTGTCACCCACAAGGGTGTGGGGCCTTGAAATGCCGGTCGGGGGTTGAGGTCTGGGACTTGAACCACTTGGGGTAGGTTATTGACTTCGGGCTTGGAGTCAGAATCCTACGAATAGTTCTCAGCGAAGTCGTCATCCAGAGGGATTGGATGATTCTCTTCTGGCTCTGCATCGAGCCATCCTCCGTTACCTTGGTTAGGAAAGTACGGGTCTCCGTGGGGATGAAATCCAGCCATGTTATCTACACGAGAATAAGGGTAAAAGAAATAATTAATAGACGTACTAATTTAGATAATTATAGGATGATCTTTATTAGTTACTTCAATACTTGCACAGTGCATACCAGTTATATGAAATCAAAACAAGATAGACCTTCAAATAAATGACCCTAACTCCAAATCCACAACCAAACAAGGAACAGGAAGTAAAGCAAAGATCACAGATTCTAAGTCTATGACACCTTAATCACATATAACTTTAGCGTATCCACTTAACAACTATTGACCTACTAATAAAGACCTTTAGTTCTCAAATAAGTAATTATAGTAACACAAAATACTCCTATAGTATTTTAGGTTTATGTTCTGTTCTAATGTTTTCATTGTAGTAGTGTTGGTAAGTTTTTAGACTTGTTGCAACATCACAACCATTCTTAGGCACATGCTAGTCACTTCTCGGAAAGATATAATTGATCAGGCTATATCACTCCCAGATTTGACTATATGTCCCTAAAACTAATTGTGTTGTTCAACAATCGTAATACTTTTGTTCTATCCTAGTGACACCGATTTTAGTATGAATGAATGTATGTATACGTGGTTAAATATTTTATTATTTAAAAGTATAAACTCTTGGTCAGAGTATTTTAATTCCGTTGTGTTTATAGTTTGTATATCTTTTATGGGTTGACATACTAGATTCACTATAAACAATGATCTGATACCAATCTGTCACACCCCAAAACCGGAACGGTGGAAACGTTCGGGGGCGGAGGACGTCATGTATAGTATTATAACAATGCAAAGTAGTAAACAAGAAACAACATCATCCATTGCATTAATAGTATAATTTAATACAAGTGTGTTATTTGAAAGTAGTAAGACACCAAAAATGAATAATCAAAATAAGAGACGAGTCTTGAACATGCTTCGTCTTCTCAAAACCTGGTCGACTATACCTGTCTACTGATCACCTGAGAATACAAGATATTTTGAAAGAGTTGACCAACATTTAAGCTGGTGAGTTCATAAGTATTTAATGTCAGTATTCGTATAAGTTTGATGAAAAATGTTTGTAAATGTTCAATGTAAATATTTGTATATGTTTGAAAACTCCTAGAAAATCCTATATGTTCTACTAGTATATAGAGTAGTCTTCTACTAAGACCCGACTGTTTTGTATGTTTATTTCTCTGTAAAAGTGGATGTTTTCCCAAGTATGGCTATCATTACTAAAATATAGTTTTATATTACCCTTTATGTGAGAAGATCACAATTTGAATATAATGGGAGGCTGTACGTATACTGCAGTATTACATGTAGTAACTACTGTAGTAATAACTACCTAAAACCAAAAGGCTTATATAAGGTAAAATGTGATGAGGTTGTTACCATACTAAACCGACTATAACACAACGATGTAAGATGTCGAAAGTAATGACATTTGGCACCTATAGACTTGCAAGTCCCACTGTAGCGAACATCAAGGTGTAGAATAGTCAATCCAGTATAGATCTATACGCAAACTCACACTCTCCCTCCAGGAGATTATGGTTACAAAACGTGACACAACGAAATGGTCACTGTGTCATGAAGTAGTATCTCACATTATGTTATTTATGAACCTTGTTATAGTATACTTGTTATAGTAATAGTATTCTATGTATAGTATTCTCTGTATAGTATCCTTTGTATAGTATTCTCTGTCTAGTATTATTTGTTAGACTATTCTCTGTTAAAGTATTCTCTGTTATAGCATTCTCTGTTATAGTAATTGTATATGATAGTATTCTCCTAAACTATACCTATTATAGTTTACTAGTGATTTTTGTAATTGAATAAATGACTGAATGTATACCTTTGCTACCCAAAGGTACTGAACTAATTGATAGTACTTTTATATCTACATATGTATACATAATATATATCTAATATTTAGACGACCTTCGGACAAATAACCGATACTCTAAGTCCACATCCAAACGTGGAAAAGGAAATAAGGCGAGTTAGCGGTCCTAGGTGCTTTAAACACTATTTATATAACTATACATATATAGACATGCTTTTGACAATATATAAGTTTAAAAGAGGTTTTGTAATACATTTAAAGAGTTTAACAATAAATATTAATGACTTGATGTCAGTTTATAAAACGATTTAAAAGCAGTTTGTTTGATAATACAATTTTAAAGTATAAGAAATCCTTTGTTTGAAACACAGTTTGAAGTAAATGAAATCCTTTATTTGAAACATAGTTATAAATCACATGTGATTGATTATATAACTAAGACGTTTTCTACTTGTATTCCCCCAACCCCCCCCCCCCCCCCCCATAAAAGCATTTAAAAATCATTTAAAAGATAGATTAAGGGGTATGAACTCACCTGTAGTGAGTAACTCAAATGTAAGATCGATAAGGATTGCTAGGTGTCAAGTGAAGGCTTGAGCAAACACGGATCCTATTTAGCATGTAATGACACATATGTGTATCTAATTAGTGTTTATAACATCTAACCATGAAATGGAACAACCTTAGGGACTAGGAAACACTTGTTATGAAGTGTTAAACCACATATGGTTGCATATAAGGGGTGTAGGGCCTCACATAGGAGTTTACGGCCCAAATGGTAAGACTCCCATAAGTTTACGGCCCATGGGTTTATGGCCCAATGAGTTTACGGCTGTAAACTCATGGTAACTTGTACCATTTTGTGTGTTAAGGTCCTATGCTCTTCCTTGAAGTGTTCTAGACTTAGTTCGAAGGCTTAGGAAGGAGTTGTGGCAACATTGCACCACTAATTAGGCTTTACGGCCCAATGAGATTGCCTTGGCCATAAACACCTTTTTTTCTTGAGTTCTTGATGTTTTTAAGTCCTTGATTCAACATCCTAACTAACTAACATGTATAAGAGGTAGGTACTTACAATATAGAAGCTTGTAAGGGTGATTAAGGTCCAAGAACACTAGTGTGTGTTCTTGGTGAAATGAAGAACACTTGAAGATCTATCAAAATGAAGAGATTTCATGGATGAAATCATGTACAAGCACTAAATATTGAAGGATATCAACAAATCAAGGGAAGAAACACTTACAATCTTGAAGATCTTAGTGAAAATTGGATGATACTTGAGAGAGAATGAGTTCTTTGGCTTAAAATGGTAAAAGTGACTAAAAATGACTAAGTGTCATCTATATACCATAGAGTTTACGGCCGTAAACTCCATTTTATGGCCGTACACTCCAATTCTTGGAGTTTTGAGACTTGAATGTTGCACATTGAACTCTAGAGTATACTTCCTATAATTACCTCTTGAAGGTACTAGGCTTTAGAACACTCAAACAGACTCTAAACAGTGCTAAAAGTTAGCAGTAACAAGTATGACTTTGATTGAAGTGAATGGTTGTACAAGATAGAAATTTCGGGTTGTCACATCATATGCATATATCCCCGTTATTTGTACATAATTTACAATGTCACTAAAGATTCTATGTAATCTTTGCTGCAAGTATCATGTAATTCATAAATGATATATCGTACATTGACTACAAAGACATTAATCCTTATAAGTCATTTTTTCGCCTTCTAATGCAAAATTAAGGACAAAATTAACATTTTATATGCATCCAAATGTTCTTCATCACCCTATTAGAATCTATTTAAGTTTTTTGTTTGCCTTCTTACAACACACGGTTGGAGACAACTATGGTATATTTGGTGTGTCTAGACTTTTACCATCTTTATGATTGGTTATAGGTAATAACATGTTTGGAAACAAAAAAAAACATATGATTCTTTTTTATGTATGTAAATGCAGAGTTATATAAGATATAAATAATAAGGTTTAACAACATTAGCCAAGTAAATGTGAAATCGCAAGGCTCGCCAACCAATGCAAATGTATTTTTCTTATTGTTTGCATTATTCTTTAATTTCATGGTTATGATTTATGTCGAATATATGCATGGGTTTCACAAGAATGAGACAACCGAATCATAGGCGATCAAATTCTCAACAACATATATATATATATATATATATATATATATATATATATATATATATATATAGAGAGAGAGAGAGAGAGAGAGAGAGAGTATCACTACCACTAACATAAAATATTCAAAAAACAATCAACTTAAAATATCACAAAATGGAGCTAGAATAACATGTAAAAGGATATTGAGACATCCTCAATTTCACGGCAGAAAAGACCAATTTATTTATGTTTATTTAAAATAAGGGTATCATTTTTAAAGAATAATATTGAGGAATTTGTTCCAAAAAACGTGATAATGATATTATCAAAAGATTTCCGAAGAAATGTATTTTATTTATATTAAAAATGTTGGGATGTCATTGTCAATACAATACATAAGCAAAAACGAAAATAATACATACCTTACAAATATCTGTTATCCTACTGCCTAAAATCCATAAATCTCTCATCAATCATCACACTTGTGCTCTCGTGCCACTACTTATGATATAAAAAACTTAATGTGGCATGTTTGGGAGCTTGGTGAACACATATGGTTTTCAACCCACAATAATTAAATTCTTTTAATTATTGACTTTCATCAAAACATTCAACTTGATTAATCATTCTTGTTATCCTCACTTTTTGTCCCTAAAGCATCAAATTCAAGGGGACCTATCCTAAGGATCATCTTCGGGATAGACAATAATGCTTAAGGGATTCCTTAACACTAAATGTCAATAAGGTAACAGTGGGAAGGGGGAATGGAGTACACCTTGTGAACACTTAGTTCAAAAACACCTACAGGTTGCGAGTCTGTTAGCGTTCCTCTGGATTGTCTAGAATAGTCTGTGGTCATCATCTATAATCCGCTAGACGACTATATCATCTTTAAGTCATGGCCTCTCATCATCTATTTCATCTTTCATCTCTCATCATCTATGTCATCTTTTATCTACCCATCTCTACCTAATATATTTATAGGTATAAAAATACATATATAGTTTAAACAAGTAAAACATGTATAAATCATTCATCCAGCATAGATATCAGGAACACAAATAATAGACACATATAGCATGTAATTATTTAAAATACTTTATATCTATGTGTAAGATGAAAGTAACTATGCACTCACTTGTTAAGGTGATGTCTCGAAACTCGGACAACACTTCATTTCGGCACTTGGCTTTTCCTTTGATATAAACTAGATTCAATTATCTCTAAGTCTTAGTTTATCACCTCTTATGACTAATTAATAGTCTAGATTTCTCTACAATCTCAATGTCAACTGATCTATATCTGATAAGAGACATCCAGGTAGGATCATATCGGAGGTAGGGTCTGTTTGGTATACAAAGTATACTGTTTGGAAATCCTACTTTAAATACCTCACCAAAACCAGCCTGGACATCATCCCCAGAAGCAGAATTTATAAATTCATAGCAGCGACTATGAATTTAAATATAAATTACACTAAAATAGAATAGAGTGTAATTTAACTTACATATATTCCTTAGACAACAGTCTAGAAATTGTATTGGCGGAACTTCGGGTTGATAGCTACTAGATATCGGGCTCCTAGGGTTTGTAGGGCTACTCTAGAATACTAAAAACTGGGAAGAATGGTCTAAAAATCGAAGATTATTGAGAGAGGGGAGTTGTAGGGGTGAGGATAACAGATGGATGACTCAAGGCTATTTATAGGGAGAATATCACTAATGCGCATCGCGCACTTCGATCCACCCGTTGGCTGACACGTGTCCAACTATGGCTGGATCCACTTCGGCCCCTTCTAGAAGGTATGCGCACCACGCACATGCGTGTGACGAATTTTCATAATTTCATAATGGCATAACTTTTTCATACAAACTCTGTGACGTACTTTATATTCACACGTAGCTATCGACGAGAGCTACAACTTTCATTTAGACTCTGTTGGCTAGTTTTGACTTTATTTATTTCACACGAGCTTAGATTGTTTAAATCCGTTTAAAATACATAACTTTGTCATCCGACATCCGTTTTCGACTGTAACGCCCGTATTTCTGGGCTTGCCATCTTTAGCAATGTAATAGTCTAGGTTAATCTTCGTAACCCAATTTGAAATAATAAAAATGTATTATTTGTGAATTTTGTGAATTTTGTGAATTATGTGTTTATTTTTTTAATTATTATAATTTCGAATAAAATGAGCGTCAAAATTTAAGTGTAAAATAAACTCGATATCTTTGCATAGGGTTGTAGTGGCCGAAACGAAGTTTCCGAATATATATATAGAACGCCCAAATCTGACTTCGTATGAGGAAGTTAGGATTTTCTGAAGTTTCGACTTGGCAGTATGCAGCCCGAATACTCGACTTGAGATCGAGCGGTTTTTAGCCGAAACAATCTAAACGAGAATCGAAGATCTCGTTGTTAGTAGCGAAACGTTGAAAAGTTAGGCGAGAACGGACGTCGGACGAAGAAGTTATGAATTTATAACAAAGTTTTCCTATCCGGGCCTACTAAAAATAAATAATAAAAATAAAAGTCAAAATTAGCCGATGGAGTCTAAATGAAAGTTGTAGAGTATGGTCTCACCAACGCGTGGATATAAAGAACGTCGAAAACGGAGCTCGTATGCAAAATTTACGCAATTTAGAAGTCTGACGAGTCAAATTACGCCGAGCGTAATTTGAGTACGCCCAGCGTACTCAGAAGGGTGCAAGTTGCCTGACCAATACTCGAGTGCCACCAAATGATGCATGCAGTGACGTCGAAGTACGCCCAGCGTACTGAGTACGCCCAACATAATTGGAAATTACGCCCAACGTAATCCCAGACACAGCAGCCTATAAATAGAAACCGAGATCAACCATTTTCTCTTGTTCAAACTCTTTCTTCTCTCTAGTTTTTTACTCGATTTGCGTGCCAATCATATCCCGAAGCCCCGGTATCATTCCCGATCCCCGAAGCAAGATCCGAAGCCCCGAGGATCCCAAAGAGCGTTATTCCCGAGCCGAAGCCCTGCCCGCGAGGAGGCCGGTTTTTGTGAAGATCTTCCAGATCTACGGAGAAACACTACTTCTGCAAGCCGTAGTGCTGCCGGATCATCTTCTGATCAAGTGAGTGTAGTCATTTTGTTCTAACGCACAATTTTGAAGTATTTTATATAAAATACGTGTTATATGTATATTTTGTTGTTATATGTGTGAATGTATATTCACTTTCTTCTATCTCATAGATCTGATTTATTCTCTATGAAATACGTGTTATGTGTGTGTGCCTCATCTGTTATGTGGAATATGTATTGATTGAACATGCTATACTGGTTTTAAACTATGTATAAAAATATATATTTTTATCTACTAATATGTTGGGTAGAACATGGGTAAATAGTTGACGTGTGATAAACAGATGAGAGGCCTCAATGTTGTTGTTTTGATTCAGTCATCTAGCGGAGTTTAGATGACGACCATAGACTTTTCTAGACAGTCCTGTGGAACACTAGCAGGCTCGCCACCTGTAGGTGTTAATGAACCCCAAGTTCATTCGCTGTACTCCATCCCCCCCCCCCATGGTTGCCTTATTTGACATATATTGCCGGGAAACCCCCGAATGCATGTGTTGTCGCCCCGATGAAATATTCTAAGACTATGTCCCTTGTGTTAGTTGTTTTAGGGACGTAAAGTGAGAATAACGGGAATGGGTAATTGGGTTATTGTTGGTTGTTGGAATTAAATATAATTATTTATTGTGGGTTGAAAACCTCATATGCTCATCAGGCTCCCAAGCCTGACCCACTCAGTTTCTTTGTATTACAGGAAGTGGCGCGAGGGCATAAGATGGATAATCATCAAGTGGTTTTGTTTACAAGTCTGTATATGTATATATTTGTTGAATGAATTGTAATGTTTATCGTTTATGCTTTATGGTCTGTATCGGAACATGACATCCCGGTTTTTTATTATGCAATGAAATTATATTTCTTCATGAAATGTTTTGATAAAAATCTATTTTATCATGTTTTGTTTTTGAGAACAAATTCCGCATCGCTTTTAAAATAAAAAAGGATTTACTCTGAAAATGTTTAAAAAGCATAAATGAAACCGGTCTTTCTGGCCGAGATTTTGGGGACGTCACAGTTGGTATCAGAGCATTAGTTTAAATGAACTAGGAATTTGTAGGATTTCTAGACTTAAACTTAAAATGCTAAGTGAAATTTTGAGGTGTGTGTCTATGATATTTTAGACACGAGCACTAGTTTATTTTAGGAAAATTGCCTAAAATGTTTTTATGTGCTAAATGTTATATGTTTGCCATATATGATATTATTTGTTCGAATCTATGGTCTGTTTCCGACCGGATCTGGAAACCTTATGTGTGTAGGATTCTAAGCGTACGTCTACGATATTAGAACTAGCATGTAAACGTTTTGGAGTGATAAGGATGATTTGAATATCTATCGTGAATGAGGATCTAATTTCACCTTATTCGGTGTGTAGATCAAAAATGGTGAGAACAAGAAGTGGAGTTGGAAATGCTGATGAAAACAGGAATCAACCACCAGTGATTGAACAAATACCTGTCGTAGCAGCAGCACCTGAGCCGATAACAATGGCTGGTGTACAATTGATGATTCAAACGATGTTGGATTGGCAAATGGAGGAGACTAGGCGGTAGCTTCAACGGAATCGTGAAGAACTGTCAATTCAAGTGGAAGAGCCCGAATTGAATGAAGGTCACTCAGAAGGTGGAAACTTCAGTGGGTCTGTTGGTCAAGCCAACCCACCGATAGTTAGGCAAAACAACCATGACGGAAAGAATGATGGAATGGGATGCAAGTACAAGGACTTTCTAACTTGCAAACCATTGACCTTTACCGGAAAGGAGGATCCGATTGGAATTATGGATTGGATCTCAGAAATGGAGTTAGCCTTCATGACTTGTGGCTGCAGAGGCAAGTTGCAGACTATCTATGTAGTGCGTCAGTTCCGAGGTGGGGCCGTTCGTTGGTGGAACACTCTAGGGAAGACTTTAAGCCCTAATGAGCCACTGCAATTGTCATGGGCAGAATTCTTGGCGCAGCTCAAGCGCAAGTTCTACTCGACTCAAAATCTATTGGAGTTGGAGAACAAGTTTCTGACATTGACCAAGGGCAGCATGTCAGTTGATGAATACACAAACTCTTTCACCGATAAGATGGAGTTTGCTTTGTGCATCGTGCCAGATGAGCTGACAAAGGTTGATCGATACGCAAAAGGACTTCCATGGGAGTACACGGTGCCAGTGTGTCAGGAACCTACTCTAGAGGCAGCTGTTTGGGCTGCCAAGTCTGTTGAAGACATGATCAAGGGAAGGACTGCCGACAAGGTTGAAGTTGGCGAAAAGAGAAAATTTGAAGGAACTTCAGGTTCCAACAAGAAAAGAAAATTTTCGAAGTCTGATTCGAAAAAGTTTGGAGGAAAAGGAGGCGAAGCAAAATGGTGTGAGAAGTGCAAGAAAGAGCATTTTGAAAAATGTAGTGAGGAAGTAACCTACTACATGTGTGGAAAAATTGGACATTTTTCCAATGAGTGTCCGTCCAACAAAAGGATGTGTTTTGGATGTAATGAAGAGGGGCACATTTTGAAAGACTGTCCGAAGAAGAAGGAGGCAGTGAAGCCCAACATTCCACCAAAGCCGAAGGCGAGAGCCTTCCAGATGACACTTGAGGCGGCGAAAGATAAAGCTGATGTCGCTTCAGGTACTTTTCTTATTAACGAACTACCTGCTCAAATTTTGTTTGATTCTGGAGCCAACTACTCCTTTATTTCGCATGAGTTTGGTAGAAAGCTAGCTTTGCCTGTTGATAGACTAGATAATGCTTTATTAGTCGAAGTTGCTAGTGGCAAGTTTGTACTTGTTAGACATCGTATGAAAAACATCTTAATCGACCTTAATGGGAATAAGTTTCACGAGGAATTATTGCCTATCAAACTTAATGGTTTCGACATCGTTTTGGGAATGGATTGGCTTAGCGCCAACGATGCCGAGATTTTATGCAAGAAGAAAATAGTGAAAGTGAACCCACCTGGGAAGGAATCGTTTCTGGTGTATGGAGATAAACGGAGAGTAAATTCTGAAATCATTTCTCTCATGAAAGCCAGAAAGTGTTTGACCAAGGGGTGCACATCATACTTAGCATTCGTGATCGATGCTAAGAAGGAAAAGAAGGTGATGCAGAATATTCCTGTGGTGTGTGATTATCCGGAAGTATTTCCCGAAGATCTTCCTGGATTACCACCTAATAGACAAGTGGAGTTCAGAATAGACTTGTTATCAGGGACCACGTCAATAGTAAAAGCACCTTATCGATTAGCACCGACGGAGATGAAGGAGCTGATGATGCAACTTCAGGAGTTGTTGGACAAAGGTTTCATTAGACCTAGTTCATCACCCTGGGGAGCTCCGGTGTTATTTATAAAGAAGAAAGATGGAAGTATGAGAATGTGCATCGATTACAGGGAGTTGAACAAGGCAACAATATAGAATAGATATCCGTTGCCAAGGATTGATAACCTATTAGATCAACTTCAAGGCTTGAGTTATTTTTCAAAGATCGACCTAAGGTCAGGATATCATCAGCTAAAAGTAAGAGAGCAAGATACCGAGAATACTGCATTCAGAACTAGATATGGGCACTACGAGTTCTTGGTTATGTCGTTCGGACTAACCAATGCTCCAGCAGCGTTCATGGATTTGATGAATAGGGTTTGTAATCCGTTTCTAGGTAAATTTGTGATAGTGTTCATAGATGACATTCTGATTTACTCAAAAAGCCAAGAGGAGCATGGCATACACTTGCGAGAAGTGTTGGAAGTCTTGAAGAAGGAGAAGTTGTATGCGAAGTTCTCCAAATGTGATTTTTGGATTCGAGAAGTCCAATTCTTGGGTCACGTGGTCAACCAAGAAGGGATAATGGTTGATCTAGCAAAGATTGAAGCTGTAATGAGGTGGGAACAGCCGAAAAGTCCCACAGAGATCCGAAGCTTTTCAGGATTAGCCGGATATTACCAAAGGTTTATCCAAGGCTTTTCTTCGATCGCTAGTCCATTAACAGCTTTGACCCACAAAGTAGCTACTTATGCTTGGAGTGATAAGCATAAAGAAGCATTCGAGAAGCTAAAGAAGAGGCTATGTGAGGCATCGATTCAATCTCCACCCGATGGAGTTGAAGACTTCGCTGTTTATAGCGACGTGTCTGGGGTTGGATTGGGTTGTGTTTTGACCCAAAGAGATAAGGTGATCGCATATGTGTCTTGACAGCTGAAAGAACATGAAAAGAACTACCCGACTCATGATTTGGAGTTGGCTGCGGTAGTTTTCGCTTTGAAAATATGGAGGCATTACCTCTATGGCACGAAGTGCAAACTTTTCACTGATCATAAGAGTCTCCAATATCTCTTTAGTCAGAAAGAATTGAATATGAGGCAACGACGCTGGCTAGAATTACTTAAGGACTACGACTGTGAGATACTTTACCACCCCGGTAAATCTAATGTTGTTGTTGATGCTCTCAGTCGGAAAGTCAATCTTGAAAGGAAAAGGCAAAGAGCGTTGAGAATTGAAGTTGTCTCGAAAATTGTGGAAAGTGTAAAGAAAGCTCAAGAGGAAGCTTCTGAGAAGAATGACCGAAAGGAGGAACGTTTGGGTAAAACATTGGTGTTCGGTATAAACAGTCATGGACTGAAGGTGTTCCAAGATCGGATTTGGATACCTAAGACAGGAGGAATCAGAGATCTTCTGATGGAAGAAGCTCACAAGACCATGCACTCGATTCATCCTGGTAGAACTAAAATGTATAGGGACCTGAAACCCTACTACTGGTGGCCGACGATGAAGCTTGATGTTGCAAAGTATGCGGTTGAGTGTGTGACTTGTGCGAGAGTAAAGACACAACATCAGAAACCATATGTGAGTTTAGAACCTTTACCTGTGCCTATGGGTAAATGGGAAGACATTGCGATGGATTTTGTCACTAAACTGCCCAGAACAAAAAGTGGTCACGACATGATTTGGGTGGTCGTTGATCGATTCACTAAGAGTGCGCATTTCATAGCAGCCAATGAGAAATGGTCTATGGAAAAGCTTGCAAATTCTTATGTGAAGGAAATTGTAAGGCTTCACGGTGTTCCGTTAAGGATTGTATGAGATCGTGACAGCCGTTTCACCTTGAGGTTTTGGAAAAGTCTACAAGAGTAAATGGGTACCAAGTTGTGTTTAAGTACAGCTTACCATCCACATAATGATGGTCAGAGTGAAAGAACAATACAAACACTTGAAGATATGCTGAGAGCATGTACCCTGGAATTCCTGGGCAACTAGGATGAACACTTACCTTTGGTAGAATTTCCTTACAATAATAGTTTCCACTCGAGCATAAAGATGGCACCTTATCAAGCTTTGTACGGACAAAAGTGTCGTACGCCGCTGTGTTGGCTTGAGGCTGGGGAAAAGCAGTTTATGGGTCCCGAGATGGTCCATCAAACCGCTGAAAAGTTGAAAATAATTAGAGAAAGAATGTTAGCAGCTCAGGATCGTCAAAAGAGCTATGCTGACAAGAAGCGAAGGCCGATGACTTTTGAAGTTGGAGATTCGGTTTTGCTTAAAGTCTCGCCGTGGAAGGGACTTATAAGATTTGGTAAAAGGGGAAAGTTGAGTCCAAGGTTTATTGGACCGTTTAAAGTTCTTCAGAGAATTGGGAACCAAGCTTACAAGCTCGAACTACCAGAAGAACTGAATGGAATTCATAACACTTTTCATGCGTGTTATTTGAGGAAGTTCACGGGAGAAGTTCCCGACATGATTCCACTTTCGGAGTTGAGAATCGATGAGAACAAAAGGTTGATTGAAGAACCAGAGGCAATCGTTGACCGAAAGACTAAGAAATTGCGACGTAATATGGTTGAGTTAGTGCTTGTCCGATGGAAACATGCGAATGGGCCAAATCTCACCTGGGAGACGGAGAGTGACATGATGAGTCGCTATCCGCATTTGTTTATTGATGTGTAATTCCGGGGACGGAATCATCCTAAGATGGGGAGAATTTGTAACGCCCGTGTTTCTGGGCTTGCCATCTTTAGCAATGTAATAGTCTAGGTTAACCTTTGTAACCCAATTTGAAATAATAAAAATGTATTATTTGTGAATTTTGTGAATCATGTGAATTATGTGTTTATTTTCTTAATTATTATAATTTCGAATAAAATGAGCGTCAAAATTTAAGTGTAAAATAAACTCGATATCTTTGCATAGGGTTGTAGTGGCCGAAACGAAGTTTCTGAATATATATAGAACGCCCAAATCTGACTTCGTATGAGGAAGTTATGATTTTCTGAAGTTTCGACTTGGCAGTATGCAGCCCGAATACTCGACTTGAGATCGAGCGGTTTTTAGCCGAAACAATCTAAACGAGAATCGAAGATCTCGTTGTTAGTAGTGAAACGATGAAAAGTTAGGCGAGAACGGACGTCGGACGAAGAAGTTATGAATTTATAACGAAGTTTTCCTGTCCGGGCCTACTAAAAATAAATAATAAAAATAAAAGTCAAAATTAGCCGATGAAGTCTAAATGAAAGTTGTAGAGTGTGGTCTGACCAATGCATGGATATAAAGAACGTCGAAAACGGAGCTCGTATGCGAAAGTTACGCAATTTAGAAGTTTAACGAGTCAAATTACGCCGAGCGTAATTTGAGTACGCCCAGCGTACTCAGAAGGGTGCAAGTTGCCTGACCAATACTCGAGTGCCACCAAATGACACATGTAGTGACATCGAAGTACGCCCAACGTAATCCCAGACCCAGCAGCCTATAAATAGAAACCAAGATCAGCCATTTTCTCTTGTTTAAACGCTTTCTTCTCTCTAGATTTTGCCTAGATTTGCGTGCCAATCATATCCCGAAGCCCCAGTATCATTCCCGAGCCCCGAAGCAAGATCCGAAGCCCCAAGGATCCCGAAGAGCGTTATTCCCGAGCCGAAGCCCTGCCCGCGAGGAGGCCGGTTTTTGTGAAGATCTTCCAGATCTACGGAGAAACACTACTTCTGCAAGCCGTAGTGCTGCCCAATCATCTTCTGATCAAGTGAGTGTAGTCATTTTCTTCTAACGCACAATTTTGAAGTATTTTATATAAAATACGTGTTATATGTATATTTTGTTGTTATATGTGTGAATGTATATTCACTTTCTTCTATCTCATAGATCTGATTTATTCTCTATGAAATACGTGTTATGTGTGTGTGCCTCATCTGTTATGTGGAATATGTATTGATTGAACATGCTATACTGGTTTTAAACTATGTATAAAAATATATATTTTTATCTACTAATATGTTGGGTAGAACATGGGTAGATAGTTGATGTGTGATAAACAGATGAGAGGCCTCAATGTTGTTGTTTTGATTCAGTCATCTAGCGGAGTTTAGATGACGACCATAGACTTTTCTAGACAGTCCTGTGGAACACTAGCAGGCTCGCCACCTGTAGGTGTTAATGAACCCCAAGTTCATTCGCTGTACTCCATCCCCCCCCCCCCCCCATGGTTGCCTTATTTGACATATATTGCCGGGAAACCCCCGAATGCATGTGTTGTCGCCCCGATGAAATATTCTAAGACTAGGTCCCTTGTGTTAGTTGTTTTAGGGACGTAAAGTGAGAATAACGGGAATGGGTAATTGGGTTATTGTTGGTTGTTGGAATTAAATATAATTATTTATTGTGGGTTGAAAACCCTATATGCTCACCAGGCTCCCAAGCTTGACTGTGACATCCCCAAAATCTCGGCCAGAAAAGACCGATTTCATTTATGCTTTTAAAATACTTTCAAAGTAAATCCTTTTGATTTGAAAGAGTTGCGGAATTTGTTCCCAAAAACAAAACATGATAAAACAATGTTTACCAAAGCATTTCTTAAAAGAAATGTATTTTTCATTATATAATCAAAACTCGGGGTGTCATGTTCCGATACAGACCAATAAGCATAAACGATAACATTATAAGTCATTCAACAAATATAAACATATACAGACTTGTAAACAAAACAACTGATGGTTCATCCATCTCATGCCCTCGCGCCACTTCCTATAATACAAATAAAACTGAGTGGGTCAGGCTTGGGAGCCTGGTGAGCATATAGGGTTTTCAACCCACAATAAATAATCATATTTAATTTTCACCAACCAACAATAACCCAATAACCCATTCCCGTTATTCTCACTTTATGTCCCTAAAACAACTAACATAAGGGACCTAGTCTAAGAATATTTCATCGGGGCGACAACACATGCTTCGGGGGTACCTCAGCAATATAAGTCAAATAAGGCAACCATGAGGGGGATGGAGTACAGCGAATGAACACCCAAGTTCATTAACACCTACAGGTGGCGAACTTGCTAATGTTTCCACAAGACTGTCTAGAATAGCCAGTGGTCGTCATCTAAACTCCGCTAGATGACTAAATCAAATAACAACGAGGCCTCTCATCTGTTTATTACACACCAACTATCTACCCATGTTCTACCCAACATATTAGTAGATAAAAATATACATTTTTATACATAGTTTTGAAAACCTGTATAGCATGCTTTAATCAACACATAATCCACATAACAGATGAGGCACACACACACATAACACATATCTCATAGAGAATAAATCATATCTATGAGATAGAAGAGAGTGAATACACATTCACACATATAAACAACAATATACTATACACATAGCACGTATTTTATAGAAAATACTTAATATTTATGTGTTAGAAGAAGGTAACTACACACTCACACTTATAAACAACAATATACTTAATACACTCGAACCAAACTTGTATTATTATCGTGTTTATGAAAGGTAGTATACACTCACTTGATCAGAAGATGATCGGACAGCACTACGACTTGCAGAAGTAGGAATCATCAGCAGATCTGAAAGATCTTCACAAAAAATCGAACTTCTCGCGGGCAGAGCTTCGGCTCGGGAACCGCACTTCTCGGGATATTTCTGGCACGCAAAACGATGCAAAACGGGAGAGAGAAGAGAGGAAATTGGCAAAAGACTCGGCTGCCTTCGGATCTTATTTATAGGAGGCTGGAGCCTCGGAGTACGCGGAGTGTACTGCAATACGCAGCGCGTACTGCTTCCGAAATCGTCACTGCATGCGTCATCCGAAATGTCGACACTCTTCGGAGTACGCGGGGCGTACGTCGGATCGGACCGGTGACTCGTCTTCGGATAATGCCGGATTAAAAGATTAAAAATAAATAAAATTTATTTAATAAACTTCGGAAATTCATATCTTCTTCATACGAAATCCGTTTTCGACGTTATTTATATCCTCGCGAAGGTGAGACCACGCTCTACAACTTTCGTTTAGACTCCGTTGGCTAATTTTGACTTTATTTTTATTATTTATTTTTAATAGGCCGTGACAGAAAAACTTTGTTATAAATTCATAACTTCTTCGTTTAACGTCCGTTCTCGCCTAACTTTTTATCGCTTCGATACCAACAACGAGACCTTCGATCCTCGTTTAGATTGTTTCGGCTAAAAACCGCTCGATCTCAAATCGAGTATTTCGGGCTGCACACTGCTAAGCTGAAACTTCGATAAATCATAACTTCCTCATACAAAGTCAGATTTGGGCGTTCTATATATATTCGGAAACCTCGTTTCAACCACTACAACATTATTCAAAGATATTAAGTTTATTTTACACTTAAATTTTGACGCTTATTTTTATTCTTAATTAATCAAACCACATAATTAAGCAATTAAGCACAAAACGCACAATACTTAAATAATACAATCTTTATTATTTCAAAACGGGTTACAAAGGTTAACCTAGACTATTACATTGCTAAAAATGGCAAGCCCGGAAACACAGGCGTTACACTGACCCACACAGTTTCTTTGTATTACAGGAAGTGATGCGAGGGCATAAGATGGATAATCATCAAGTTGTTTTGTTTACAAGTCTGTATATGTATATATTTGTTGAATGACTTGTAATGTTTATCGTTTATGCTTTATGGTCTGTATCGGAACATGACATCCCGGTTTTTTATTATGGAATGAAATTATATTTCTTCATGAAATGTTTTGATAAAAATCTATTTTACCATGTTTTGTTTTTGGGAACAAATTTCGCATCTCTTTTAAAATAAAAAAGGATTTACTCTGAAAATGTTTAAAAAGCATAAATGAAACCGGTCTTTTATGGCCGAGATTTTGGGGATGTCACATCGACTGTTTTTATATTGTTGAACTCCTATGGACGAGATCTTTAACTCTCATTTATCTCAGCTAAAAGTCAAACGATCTAAAATTTGATTTCTGAGTTGTATACTATTATGTTGAATCTTCGAAAAAATCATAACTTCCTCTAATGAAGTCAAATTTTAACGTTATTTATGAGAGCGCTCTCGGTTTAATGACTACTACAACTTTTGTTTAGATCACTAAGGCTAAAAGGCGATCTATCTCTGATTTCTACCTAGTATAATGTCTTAGAAATTAGCAATGCTTGGGGTTCATCAACATGATCATCTTCAAATATTGTGTGTTCTTATTATTGGGGTTCATATCCCACTTGATCATCTTTATTTAATTCCTCAATGATGACATTGATGGGTTTTGAGCATAACATACATTCCTATGTGTGCATGCAACCCTAATTGAAGATCTACATTTTCTCTAATTGAACATACAATAATGAACAACAAAGTATAAACCCTAGATCTATGGATAATAATTGAAAATCACATAAGAAGGGTTATGATTCATACCTTTAAGATTGTAAACAATCTTGAATCTTTGCTTGAAATACATTTGGTAGCAAGCGCCACAAGTGTCGTGCCTCTAATGGTTCACAAACAAACTCAAGCAACCAAAGAATATTATAAAGAGAGAGAGAGAGAGAGAGAGAGAGAGTGAGTATTAGAAGAGAAATTTCGGCCATTAGGCTCTTAGAGGAGTCATAACTGAAATTTAACCCTAAAGAGGGTTTATATAGATGTTAGGAAGGTATTGGATAAGGCAGGTGTATCCATGATAACCCTAATCCCTCAACTTCCTCCCTAAGGCATCTAAGGCACCCTTAGAGCCCAAGGAAACCCTAAGAGCATCTAGATTTCGTTCCCCCTACTATAGGGAGGTTCTAGAATTGCCCAATGCTCAGCTATTGAACATTGTCGCATTTAGTCCCTATAGTTACAATTAATTCCTGTAATCCCAAAATTAATTCTAAATTAGTTTATGATTAAATATTAATTAAAAAAATATGATTTCTAATTAATATATTATTTCCACAATACGTTAATAAATCATTTATTTTGATTTCTAATTAATTCATTAACCAAGTAATAAATTAATAAATCATTCTTCTCTCTCTAAAAAAACATCATATTTAATTGTCAGGTTTGAAGGCAACCCAAAAGGACTATGCTACTATCAATTCAAGTATATATCAAGACACCTAATCCAACAGACATGATTCCTCTAATTTAGCGACATGAAGTATGTAACCAAGTTGGTTATACCATGTTCAATATACACCTAGATCACCTTGTTAGCTCCAACGTATCCAACTTGGTTACAAACATCTTGATCAATACCAAAAGCTCTAAGGCCAAAAACCAAGTCTTGGTTACGTATTATAAAGTAAATTGATATTACTGGGGGAACCACATATCCTAATTCTAACATCAAAGCATCATGTTCATGCACTGAAAACTCGCCTATGTCAACTAAATCAACAAACATAACATTTTGTTACACGTAATTTATATTTGGAAAGGTGTGCACTTCCTATCATGGTGAAGTTCAACCGCGAGCATAGTGGGATGATCATATTTACCAAACAAAAAAAAAGACAAAATGAAGTTATCATATTCTGTTGGTATTCAAAAGTAATAAGAATGAGTTCCAGAAGCTATAATAATACCCACCGTAGTGCGTCAAATCTCATACAATGAGGTTTTATTGTCCACATTATAAGCACCATTTTTTCTCCAACAAATCATCACTTCAGCTCAGGAAAGGATTTAGGGTATTATAGTTGATTTAGGGTTTTTGCCTGTTAATGAAACTGAATGACGTAGAAGATGAATGAGTTAGGAGCGTTTATATATGTACGATTATTAAATGGGCAAGGCCTAAAAGATGAAAAGATAAAATTTCACTCGCGTGTAGGGCATGTGGGAAAGAAAATGTTAGCCTACTAACAACCGTAACACTCATAGACCAAAATCATGAGTAAAAACACACAAAAAAATAACTATTTTTAAGAGTAAATTATTTTTTAAACCTTACTAAAAAAATATGCAAACCAAAGGGACCATTTATGCAAGTTTTGTCTTATTTCTTCTATACCCTTTTATCACTCCACCTCTTTGCCGTTCTTTAGATTCTGCTTCCATCTCTCCCCCTCCTCGATCAGATCGATCTGTGCTTATCGGCTCATAAGCTACCATTTCGTAACTCAACACATGACGCTTGGCTCAGGAGGATCCAGTGTTGTCGGTGAGTTTTTCAAACATCTTTACTCTCGCTTTGATCTTCTTGTTTGAAACCCTTTTCGCCAAATCTGCTTTTCATTTGTCAAAATTTCATTATTCTGGCACAAATATTGTTGTTATCTGTAATGGGTTAAGGGAATCGATTAATTAGTAGAAATATCGGATGTAATCTTGAACTAAAGCAAAGCTAGGTCAAATTCACCCACCTGTTATGTGTTTCGAGTTCGATTCTTTTGGGGATTTTTGTTGTTTGGTGGGTTCTTGCTATCTTCTCTTCAATTATGCTTTTGTAGTTGATCTCAAATCTTAAATTTGTTCTCTAGCAACTTAGCCTTGATTATGTCACTTTGATTGTGATGCTATGAACGAATACTGTACGATTAAGTTGCTTCAGTTTGTTTGCGATTGCTTAGACTTAATTTCATTAGATTTGGAACGATGTCTGTTTGCTTTAAGGGCTCGCATAACCATCGTTCATAATTCATTTTGGTCTCGAAAATAGAAACTTCACAATTCTAATCGAAAACACAAGAACTCAAATAGAGTGATCAACTTTTCGTACATTACACTTGACTTTTTCTTTCAATGAATCTTATAGGGATAATAATTTATATTTATATATTACGTTTCTGCATGTAGTCTTTAATCTGTATAACATTGTCACCAAATATTATGCTCTATTCTCAAATCTCACTAAACCAATAAACCATCAAATTCAGATTTATAAGAGAGAATGCTTGGTGGAATTGGAATTCTAGAACCCTAATTCTGAAATATGTTGTTTGCAGTGCCTCGGAATTTCAGATTATTGGAGGAGCTTGAGCGTGGAGAAAAGGGTATTGGAGATGGCACTGTGAGCTATGGAATGGATGATGGTGATGACATTTACATGCGTTCTTGGACAGGCACCATCATTGGTCCTCACAATGTAATTTGTCTAAATTGCCCCTCAAAACAGTTTTTTTTTCTCTCTTTTATTATGTCTAATACCCTTTTTTGTGAGGTTTCAGTCTGTACACGAAGGTCGCATTTATCAATTGAAGCTCTTTTGTGACAAAGATTACCCTGAAAAGCCTCCAACTGTTCGTTTTCATTCGCGTGTCAACATGACTTGTGTCAATCATGAGACTGGAGTGGTATATATATAAATAATTAAATATTAAAATGACCTATTTGCCCCTATGGTCTCATTTGTTAACGCAGGCCATCATTTACTATTTGTAAATGACAGAACAAAATTAGTTATACGGTGTTTGACATGAATGAGACTAAAACTAAGGTTATGTCAACGGGACAAAAGACGGAAATGCCCTTCCTATTTTATCATCCAGCATAGTCCTAGAAAGTTTGTTTTTGATTTGACATTTGCAAAATCAAAATAAAGTTTAGCCTTTTATGCAACCCATAAAGATTGCAAGATCTTTTGTCTTGGAAATGGTCCAAGGTGAAATGACCAATTTGCCCATGATGATTTTTAACAAATAAAATATTGTAGGTGGAGCCAAAGAAGTTTGGGATAGTGGCGAATTGGCAGAGAGAGTACACAATGGAAGATATATTGGTGCAACTGAAGAAAGAAATGGCGGCCCCACATAACCGGAAGCTTGTTCAACCACCGGAAGGTACTTACTTCTAGATGATGATGATGATGATCTCATGATCATGATGATGATGATGATGTGATGTTATAATAGATGAATATGATGATGATGATGGATAGTTTTGCATATTTCTTTATGCAAAAATTAATGGTTTGGAAGTAGAGGAAGGTTAATGTCTTCTTTCTATTTTGACTTTTTCATGGATATGTTTGATTCATGTGATTCTTGTTTGTGTCAAATGTTTGATATATGCAACTTCTGTTAGTAAATCTTGGGTTGATGTTCATCTGCAAACTTTTTTTTTTCTTTTTCATGATATTTTAGGTACATATATATTCAAGTGATTTACTAGAATTGTGCATTACAATTTTTTTTTGTAAATTGAAAGAGAATGTAAGGTCAAGTTCTATAAAAACCACTGAAGTTTTTTTTTTCTGTTTAACCAACAAAAGATATTTTTCTGGTTTTATCATTAAGAGTAGGTTTTTTTTTTTTTTTTTTTTTTTTTTTTTGAGAAAAAACAGAGTTTTTTGGGTGATGAATTGCAAAAAGATAATTGGGAGATTTATTATTTTGGTTAAAGATGTTTTCTTAAAAAATTTCCAAAGGCTTAATCATTTTGAAAAAAAAAAAAATCTTTCAGGCGGTTAAATGGAACAAAATCCATGGTTTTCATAGAATTCGAAATTTCATGTAGTGGTTGTTTTTATATAAAAAATGTGGTTAAAAATTAAATAAAAAATTGTTCCTTTGGTGGTAAAAAAATCATGCTCATAGTATGATAATAAAGAAAAAGTGCATTTTATTGTAAAGAGTAGATTACACGAATTGTACATAGGGTGTAAGGGAGCATGATGATGTGTGATTGATATTAAAAATGTTTTTTTTTTCCTATTGTATATCCAAATTGTTTCATGTATCTTCATGTGTGGTTGATTTTAGCCTTGATATATATATATATATATATATATATATATATATATATATATATATATATATATATATATATATATATATATATATATATATATATATATATATATATATATATATATATATATATCATAGCTTGATATGTAAAGGCTTATGAAGCCGTAGATGTTGATGGTGAAGGGAGATTCATTTTTGTTTAGAAATTTGGTGATTTGGATCATGAAATCATGGGACTCCGTATTATAAAATAATAATATAATTTAGTGATTTGATATTTTTATTGAAGTTTTGTATTTAATATTATATTTATATTAATAAATTGAATATATTAAATTGATAACTAGATGGGGAACCCCGCGTTGTGGGGGTCGGATGCGACAAATGTTTCAGCAAAATTGAAATATAAACAAAATAACTTTATATAGGGTAGTTTAGTCACAAATTAATAATGCCAAAACAATAAATAAGCAGCTTTAAATATATACTTTATGTTGTTTTGTATTGCAAGTTTGTACCTTCATTCCCAATCATCTTTATCTCTTTTATAAGCTTTAAATATATACTTTATGTTGTTTTGCATTGCAAGTTTGTACCTTCATTCCCAATCATCTTTGATCTCTTTTATAATCAGTAAAAAACATCTTTGATCTCTTTTAGAAATGCTACATTTTCTTACTTCTATAATCAATAAAGACAAAGTTAATAATGCAAGATTATAAGTTTAAACTAATAAAAGATCAACTAAAGTGCCTTCATCAATTTCTTGTATTCGGAGCTCTTATTTTTTGTATGTATGTTCCGCCGTGACCAGTAATACATCCACCTTGGTTGTCGCTTCTGTATCATTTGATTCATTTTGAGAGACATCATATCATTTGATTCACTTCCAGACTTTCACTTCCAAATTAGCTAAATTTTCCTTCAGAAAAAGTAATTTTTGAAATAAAAATAGAATTATAAAACTACCCCTACTGGTATAGATATAGTTATTTGTTTTTGATTCTTTGGAATATAGCAATAATCACTTCAAAACGTCCCTATGATAATGTATTGGTTCCCATAAAAAGTTACAAATGGTCAATAAAGCCTACAAAATAATCACAAAACATGTAGGTGATCTCATTTTAAGAACCAAGAAATCTCTTACTGCACTAATTGAAAGACTTTTTTTTTGGAAAGGGAACTTCCCTAACGAGGGTTTCCGGGCCAGCTTTCGCGCACCGACTAATCCCCTGCTGCAAACATGAGGCTTTGCCTCATGCCCTGGAGTCACTGCAGGCGAACCTCCATGGCCACAAGGGCTTAGTAATGCCAGGATTTGAACATGAGTCAATAGGTTATCCAACATATCTTCCACATGCCTTACCAAGTCACCACAACCCAAGTGGTTATTGAAAGACTTCAATACAGAATTTGAAGAGTTTACCTTTACTAATGTTGAATGCTGCTTCCATCAATCATGCCCGGCCCCCTGCTGACAGAAAAAAAAAATCAACAAAATTTGTGTTGGTTGTGTATTCACAGAGGAGAATGGTGTTTTTAACCCATAATGAATTCATTTTCTAACATAAAAGAGTAATTTCTGAGAATATTTGAAGCAGCAACAACACATTTTTGCTTTTGTACACACACTTGTCCAAATTAAGTAAACCATCGTTAGAAAGCGAGCATTCTGCAGCCTGAGACTTTGTTCCTTTTTCCTTGCATGGACTACATCAAAACATAAAAAGGAGGTGAACTATGCATCCAATTCAACGAACCTTCCTAAAAATCAAAATCTTCCAGGTAAGAAACTGCATCTTTTGAATATAATGTCAATACATAATAAAAAAAAAAAAGCCAAAACAAAGAAAGGAAACAACTATCTCAGATGTCATAAAACAAAACCCCCCAATTTCTTTCATACATAATAAAATCAAGAAATCCATTTGTATGTATATGTAATTAATTTGATTTGATACCAATAAAGATATATGCATATCGTATAGCATCATTGACCTGGATCGGTCATTGCTAGACATGAAATCACATAAATTCGTCTTACCAATGCCCGTAACATGGGCCTGAAAGTAAAAAGGGTTCACATCATCAATTAACAGTTACGCTTAGCAATGAATACATGAAATTGTTCAGATAGACATTTGGGAATCACCTTCAGGTCCTTCCATGGTGTAGTGTCAGAGATTAAAGTCGCCATCTGCAAAGATTTTCAAGCAAAAAAAATTATTTCCACAAAAAAACGGTTAGTGAGATTACTAAAACCGATAAAATCGCATATGTAAGCTTAATATGTTGCCAATCAGATGAGAAATCACATATTCAGAAAAAAAAATCATCTATGAATTTCACCATTTATCTACAAATTCCCAAAACTCGACATTTCATTTATGTGTATTTGATTAACTGGAAATCGTTGAAAAGAAAAGCGATGGAAGGATCCAAGGACTGAAAATGAGTAAGGGGATTAAAAAGATAACGATACCTACAGATGAATGAAGAAGAATTACAAAGAATTGGCTCTTCCCTCCTGAGTGGGTCGGGTCGTTGGGTTTCCAATGGAAGAGTAAAATTGCATGTGTGAAGCAAACACTGGTCCGTTTGATCAGCAGTACAAAAGACGAAGGCAGATGAAAACTTTAGATGGCGGTGAAAGGAGTCTGTTGGAATCAAATGCCTCATATGCATCGTGTTTGTTGGAATCAGTTGCCTCGTCTGCATCGTCCAGTCTGTAGATTGGAGAAGAGAAACAAAATCAACGATCAATAGCAATTTCAAGCTGATGAGTTTAAATGGAGATGGAGGGGAAGAAAGTGAGAAACCCTAAGTTTCTTTGTTTGAAATCTTGCTAGGTCTGTTGGAATCAATTGCCTTATCTGCATCGTGTCTATTGGAATCAGTTGCCTCATCTGCATGGTCCCGTCTGTAGATTGAAGAAGGAAAACAAAAACATCGATCAATAAAAATTTGAAGCTGATGAGTTTAGAAGGAGATTGAGGGTTTTCAAAAAGCGGTGAAATCCGAATATGACTGGATGAGAAAGTAGGCGGGGGAAGATAAGGCAGAACCGGTGGGGGAGACGTGGGAATGACACGTAACAACCCAATCTTATCTTTACACCACTGTTAATAATTTAAGGGACCAAATTGCCAATACTACAAACTTTAGTGTCAAAAATCTGAACCACTAAAAATATAGCTAAGCACAGCAGTCAAAGCACAATAATTTAGGATGGATAAAGATAACATAACGGAAACACGTGGGTTTAACTTAAAAGAAAGAACAAATAACACCCTTAAAGAACAAATAACATCCAATCAAAGAACAAATAAGACCCAAAAAATACCAAGGGTCATTTTTGCCAAAAAGTACACAACTTCACTATTTCTAAAAACTATCCACCTTTAATATATATAAGAATTCTTAGCATCATTAAAATAATATATTTAAATTAACAAAAGTTTTTATATTAGATTTGATAATTCATAAATGTAACATTGAAATAATAATATTTGTATTTAAAAATTAATTTCCTTTAATAAAAATAATATATTAGATGAAAGTTAAAAATTTAACATTAAAATGAAAATAAGAAAGAAGCTACAACTGAAATTAACCGATTATTGACTATTAGGCGGGACAGTTTTATGAGGTGTCCAATTGTAACATCGGGAAAACGCTTGACTTGTCTGTATGTAATGTAAAAGTTTTTGAAATTTTTTCTAACTACAAAAACAATATGCAACTAGGTAAAAATGTGTTACTCTAAATTGTAAATGTAGAAGCCCAAAATTATATTTAGAAGCCCAATATTCTAATCCAATATTTCAAGCCCAAAAAAAAGAAATAGGCAAATAGCCCAATGACTTATGCTAGCCTTGGCCCTTGTCACCTTGTGGGATCCGATTCGGAAATAGAAGAAGAAAAAAAATCGGCAGTAGCATTCAAGAAAAGAAACTCACTGGTTGTTGCCTTCAATTCGCCCTTCTGTTCTTGGCTCGCACAATCGCACTCTACACATACATCTTCCACTTGGTGACTCCAAGCTTGAAATCAGGTACAAAATAAACACCCTTTCCGTTCCATTGAAGTAGAAGTTTTGTTTTCTCCAAGCCCTAGAACGAAACAATTAAGTTTGACATTTTGAAATGTTTAGGTATTTGAAAATTGTTATATTTTTATTGAAGTTATTGTTTGATTTGATGAAATTAATAGTTATTTAGCTTAATATTGAATCGTAGGTTACCTTGGTGATTTTACATTCTCTTATGGTTGATTTCTGATAGATGGAATATATTGATTACTAATCTTTTATCTAGCTATTATGATCAAATATCTAGACTTATCAGTTTATGTATTACCATGCAATGATCATGCACAAGTTTAACACTAAATTGATAGTGAGCACAAACTGGACTATGAATGATAAAGTTACTTTCCTATGATCAAGTTAAGCAACCAAACACAAATTAAGATTAATTATGCTCTTTAACACAGTTAAAGTTACTAGCTAGTTGATTTCTAATGGATGTGATATATTGATTACCAATGTTTTATCTAGCTATTATGATCAAATATCTAGACTTACTAGTTTATGTATTACCATGCAATGATCATGTACAAGTTTAACACTAAATTGATAGTGAGCACAAATTGGACTATGAATGATAAAGTTACTTTCTTATGATCAAGTTAAGCAACCAAGCACAAATTAAGATTAATTATGCTCTTTAACACAGTTAAAGTTACTAGCTTTAATTAGCTAGTCTAAGATGTGATTAATCATAGCTTTAATTATTTAATGATCATAAACAATTAGGAAAACAAGTTCATGCAAATAGAATGATCATCTACTATGTTAAACTCATATCAAGGCATTTAAAGACTAGAACTAAACATGCTAGGATTTATCAAACTAAGTAAAATCAATATAAAACACCCAATATTCAAAATCAACACATATGACCAGGCTTCATCTTCACCAAACAGAAGTATGGGGTGATTATCCCATAACTAAAACAGAAACAAACAATAAATCTAATTTAATTAGAAAATACATGGTAAAATCTAGCAAAACGAATGATTTGATGATGTTCTTCCCTCAATTCTCTTCAACTCTTGCAATTTATTCTATTCCTAGCCTTCTCTAGGTTTTCCATAGGTTTTTAGTCATAAATCAAAGCTTATTCCTCAAGCCAACCTCCTAGATTCGACCTAATATCTGCATATTTATAGTTGCCATATATTCGACGACTACGACCTGATTGACCGCCACCACGTCGTGGTCTTCTATGAAATTCCGTATGTGGCAAGTCACCGAAGCTTCTAGATTAGGACACGTAGCCACGTCGTGGCCTGGAGATCGCCACGTTATGTAATGCAAAACTGCACAACTTCTCTTCCAATTCCACGTTGCTGCTAACTTTGGCCTCCAAGATTCCAACTTTTGTCATATTTGGTCCCTTTCCTTCAAGATTGTCCTTTTTGGTTGCATATTGTAATTTAACTCAATAAGTACCAAATATCTTTTCAATTAACCAAAAATATAGCTTAGAATGTATTAAAATACTACCTAAAAATATGTAGAAATATGTCCATATCAAAATACCTCACACTTGTCTTTTGTTTGCCCCTAAGCAAAACTGGTGTTTTTATTATCATCACATCAAAACCCTAGCTACAAACATTGCACAAGACAATCCATTTTGAGCCTCTCCATTACTATAAGACCGCAATGCATGTATTTGTGTCTATATTTTCCTAAGAACCTCCCCAATCCTAAATACTTACGATCCTCATAAACACTCCCCCACTTATTTTGAACAACACTCATTTTATGCATCCTCCGAATATATCCCCATAAAACTTTCTTAACCTCTAGGTATTTTTGGTTAATCTCTCAATCATACATATAGAAAAATAACCTAGAAAGAAAATTTACAATAAAAATACCTTGGCAAATTGCCTTATTCTCGAGTCTTCGAATTTTTGGATTTCTTGAACTTTTCTTCACAATATTTCTTTGATCTTCATAAATTTATAGACTCTTATTCTCAAACTTTTGCAACTTTTTTTTCTATTTTTTCACTTTTTTCACTCAAAAAGTAAAAATCCAAAAAAAAAACATATGTTTAAGCAAGGGTACTTAACTTCAACCCTTATTGGTTAGAGGTATTAGTCTAATATGCAATGACTACATAATATCTCTTTGATACATTTTTGATACACGATGCTAAACATATTGTGACCCTAAAATTAAGCAAGGTCGTGTTTTTGTTCCATGATTTCACTATGATAGGGAAGCCACAAATACACTATAACATATGTTGGCTCAAATAAACATTGAAACTCTGATCATCCCATACAACACTAGCAACCTAGATCTCAACATAACATTTTTTTAAAACTAGGTTCAATTTTAGATTATTATTTCAAATCTTTCTAATAAATTTTTAAATCCTAGTCATTTTTTTCAATTTTTATCAGTAAGCTTGCATTCCTATTTTCAACCCCTTACCCCACACTTAAATAATACAATGTCCCCATTGCATACTAAAATAATTAAAGGACACAAAATTAAAAAGGAAGAATTGGAACAGACTCCCTTGGGGTAGTAGTGGCGATATCGAATTCTAAAACTTGTGTGGAAAGCTTGAACATCTTGAGAATTTCTAAAAACTGGATCTTCTGCAACACTTGAATGTGCCAGATAAATGAAGCCAAGAACCATGCCCTTGAAAATGTGGGGCTGCAAAACTTCAAATAACTCATTGTAGCCTAGCCACGACATGGGAAGGCAACACCACGTCATGGTGTCGAGGAAGAAATCATCCCAATTGCGAAAAGTAAAAGTGTCATGTCGTGGCCTAGTTACGCCATGTCATGGGCATTATACGATCAACAAAAACAGCTCCTGTTTAAATGCACTCCTAAAAATGTTTGGAATTCCGTCACTCTTGCGATTTGCAATTAGTAAACTTCCAACACTCTCATAAAACTTTCGACACGCACCTACACTTATGCAAAGATATGGCTCTCGATTTTACGCTTCCATTCTTACAACATTATATGATCTCTTAAGAACTTAACCTCTATCCCGTACAACCAAAAATAACACAAACTTCGTAGGTAATTTTAGAAAACATCACAATCATTCGGTTACAATCCAAAATAAAAATAAACCTAACCAAACAAATAAGAAGTTTAACCAAACAAAACACGCCAAACATAAAAATAAAAATAAAAAGGATAAAAATCACTAATCATCATCCTCTCGGGATCCACTCGAGCCAACTCCAAAGTTGTTGGACGCTCATATCTCCTCCCAACTTGGAATATAAGGAGCTTGTGGTGTCATAAGTGGTGGGCGCTCGAAATAAGTTTGGATTTAATGGAAATAAACCAAAAGTAAGTGATTGGTTGAAGCCGTACATGTGAGCTTATGTTCATATGAACTAAAATTAAAAAAAAAAAAGCCTTATGAATATAGTGAATGTGATGAATGAAACACCCTTTGTTTATATTTTAGTAATATTAAGAGGGGGTGAAATACTTTTAAAAGTTAAATAAAAAGGTTAAGTCATATACTTTATTAAATAATATGAAAAGATGTATAACCCTTCGTTTATGAAACTATAAGTTTAAATATGAAGATTTTTTGTTAAAAAAGTTCTAAAGGGGATGAAACACCCTTTGTTTATATTTTAGTAATATTAAGAGGGGTGAAATACTTTTAAAAGTTAAATAAAAAGGTTAAGTCATATACTTTATTAAATAATATGAAAAGATGTATAACCCTTCGTTTATGAAACTATAAGTTTAAATATGAAGATTTTTGTTAAAAAAGTTCTAAAGGGGAGTTGTGATTGACTGTGGTATGAGCCTATGAATGTAAGATTCATTAAGATCTGAGTCAGTATGAAGCATTTATAGCCATATGAAGTTGAAGGGTGAAGTACATTACCTTAAGAAGTTAAATGAGGATTTTGGGGTCGTATCATGGCATTACTGGGTCACGTAATCTCAAAGAAGTACCTAAATATGTGAACGAAAAGTACATTGCTAATTTCGATACAAAAAGGGTGGGACATGAGCCATGATCCATGAGATAGAATGTAACGTCCCAACCACAGTCTTTCATATGAGTGTTGTGATCCAACCACATCCTTTCGTACGGGTGCTATAATCCAACCACAATCTTTAATACAAGTGTTGAGATCAAACCACACTCTTTCATGCAAGAGTCATAAAGACAATCTAGCATTCTATTGGATTAGGTGTCTAAGCTAATAACTAAATTAGTATATACCTCAGTCATTAGCAAAGTCCTTTTGGGTTGCCCTCATACCTAGTAATTGAATATGATGACTTTTATAGAGAGAGAGAGAGAGAGAGAAAGAGAGGTTTATTGATTTATTATATGATTAATAAAGAGCAATAAATGAATGTATTAATATATTATGGAAATAATATATTAATTAGAAATAGCATTATTTAATTAATAATTAATCAGAAATTAATTGGAATTAATTTTGCGATTAATTAGATTAATTAAAAGTACAAGGGCTGAAGTGTAATTGTTCAGTAGTTGAACAAGTTAGGGTTCCAGAACCTTCCTTGGAAGGGTGGACAAAAATTAGGGATATTCCAGGGTTTTTGTAATATTTCCTACAGATAAATAGAAAGTTGGATAATTATCAATTTGAATTAATATTATTTTATTTAAATTTGGGTTATCTATGGTTACCTAAATCCACTATATAAGGACCCCTTAGCCTTTGATTTTCAGCCATCTCTTCATTCCAAGGCATAGTCGAAATTTCTCCATCCCTTCTCCTCTCTCTTTAAGCCTCCTTGTTGCTAGGGTTGAGTGTGAACCATTAGAGACACGATAATTCTGGTGGCAGCTTCCAAGTGACTACAAGAAGGATTTTGATTGATTATCTACTATTGTAATCAAAAGGTATGTAACCCTGAACTTTTTCTTATTTTCGAAAATATTAGGGTTCTTGTAGGGTTTTTGATGTTCAATTGGTTATTGCATTCAATAGTGAAAACATAGATCCTTTAGGTTGCATGTGAACTTAGGGTTTGCCAAGTATTTCTAAATACAAATCTTCTTGATTCTCATACATATAAGAAAGCGGTGTATTTTTTTTTAAGCTTCGCTTGGTCCATTTTCTCGAGGTTGTTCAGTTTCTTATTAATAATGGGTAACGTTATTATATAATTAGCAATTCCATTTAGATGCTCGAAATATCCAAATAGAAAGATAAATAAAGAAGACCTTCTTGCTTTTATTTTGTTCGAAGTGCCTTTTGGGCCTGGCCCGGTCAATACCCAGCCGGGCCTTTTTTTGTTCCAACGAATTCCATATGTTTATAGGTATAGGAAACATACTCTAAAAAAGATACCCAATTTGGTATAAGTTTTTCCACCAAAATATGACTTTTGTAACCTGTAAAACCCATCAGTGGTATTAGAGCCAATGTTTTCAATTGAATATGCATAATAGTTGAATATATCAAGATTAGGGTTTATAAAAATTAAACCCTAAAGGATGCAAATTTTGACTTGGGCTAGGGTTCTTGAAACCTTAGCCTCCACCCGTATTTTCGAAATTTCTAGGGTTTCCTTATTTGATAATTATTGCTTTTAGTTATTTAAAATAGAATAATTAAAATTGGATAACCCCTTATCCCTTGATTTTCGAAAATTTAGATGGAAATGGATAAGGATTAAATTTAAATTATTTGATTAATAGTTAATGGTAAGTAATAATTTCATCCTCGTAAGATTTAAATTGATTTAATTAATTGTTAATTAAAAGATAAGATTAAATCTTAATTGGTTTATTCAAAAAGTTTTTAAAATACACCTTATATATATATATATATATATATATATATATACTATTATAAGTTAATTACTATATGTATAAGATTAAGTTAGTCGGATCACTAGTATGTCTCATTCATGAAGCTGAACTATAAGGGGTATAAGAAAACTGTCTATAAAATGTTAGTTGAATGGGCTATCACCCACCGCTTCCTTGTTTGGTGGAGGGTCGTTAGCAGAACGAATCAGATAGGACATTAACTTCATTAAAAGTATAATGTTATTAAAGTACTAGAACTCTTTTATAAAATCATCTAATATAAATAATATTCAAATAAATATTCAAATTCAAAAACATGATTAAATAATATTTATCCATAAATATTCAAATATAAATAACCACATTTAAATAACATTTATTTATTTTCTAGATCTAATCCAATTAGGTATTTATCCATGAAAGATAAAGCTTGAATTCGAAAAATAAGCAAGATTAAAATTGATAATGCTGATTTGCTAAGTTCACGTCGTGAACTACTGTTTCACGTCGTGAATTACGGTTTTCATCAAATTACGAATTTTTCAATTAAACTTTCATCATTCAGTTCCAAAACAATATTTTCAGAAAACATGAATGTAGGGTGAAGGTAACCATGAACCAATGGCTATTATACCACTATTGAGTAATATATGCATCAAATACACTCAACAACTAGGCAGCGGAAGAATCGAAACAACAAAACGATTTACCTAAGTGTACATCCAACCTATGGATCTATGGCTTCATACTATTACTTCTACCCTATGAAATCCGAAAATAAAAGGAAGAATACTAACCTCTTTAGCAGCTAACGATCTTCGAGCTTGACTCCTTCTGCGTGCCACCTTGTTTGGATGATGAGGATCCAAACTAGAATCCCTCTCTTGGTTCACACCCAATAAACTCAAAAGAGTATAAACAAATATTAAACTAGGAGGGATGAACTAAAAGAAAGTTCTTCCATAATGAGGGAGAAAGAAGGTGGCGAATACTCAAGCCAAAATGAGCAAGGAGGAATGAATCCATATGCCCCTATTTATAGCCTTGGATACATGTCATGACGAGTACATGTCATGGCATACATGATCGATCCTATAACAGAAGCATACGAGACTCAAATCATTCTTTCTTGTTCATCACTAGAACTTGGACATTGAGTCTTACTCAATCTCGTGTCATGTTGCATAGGTAGATAACCTTTCTTGGAGTCCTGCATCTTGAATTTCTTCAAGGTCTTATCCAAGTATGTACTTTGGATCAGTCCTATTAGACATTTTGATCTATCTCTATAGATCCTTATACCAAGTATGTATGCAGCTACTCCTAGATCTTTCATAGCGAAACAACTCCCAAGCCACGTCTTAACACCTTGCAACGTCGGGATATCGTTTCCTATAAGGAGTATGTCATCCACATACAACACTAGGAAGACTACATTACTCCTACTAGCTTTGATATATAAGCAGGGCTCTCCTTCACTTCTTGAAAAACCAAACTCCTTGATCTTTTCATGAAAGCAAAGGTTCCAGTTGCGAGACGCTTGTTTTAGTCCATATATAGACCTTTCAAGCTTACACACTCTATTTGGATATTTTGGATCTATGAAACCCTCAGGTTGTGTCATGTACACTTCCTCTGTGAGTTTCCCATTAAGGAAAGCGGTCATCACATCCATTTGCCATACTTCATAATCATGAAAAGCTGCTATGGCAAGTAATATCCTAATAGGCTTGATCTTGGCTATTGGTGAAAAATTTTCCTCATAAAAAATTCCTTGAGTCTGAGTGTAACCCTTTGCTACCAACCTAGCCTTAAACGTATGCATATCCCCATCCATGCCTGTCTTCTTCTTGAAGATCCATTTGCACCCAACAATTTTAGTGCCAGGTGCAGGATCAACCAAATTCCAAACTTGGTTGTCATGCATAGACTGAATCTTGCTCTCCATGCTTTCCTTCCACTTGGCAGCCTCAGTACCTTCCATCGCTTCCTTATAGTTGGATGGTTCATCCATATCAACCAGTATACGATCACTGATCAATACGTCTCCTTCCGTGCTCACATGGAAACCATAGAACTCAAGAGGATAACGAACTCTATTGGATCTACGAAGGGGAGGTGGAGATATATCATTTTTCTCAACAGGTTGCTCAGCCCCAGGTTGACGTTCCTCAACGGGTTGTTGCACCTCAGGTTGCGTGCTAGTGTCTACTAAAGGTTCTTCTTCATTTGTTTCTTGAAGCTCTTTAAGGTCTATGTAGCTCCCATTGTCCTCTTTGGAAATGAGATCCCTCTCAAGGAAGAATCCCCTTCGAGCAACAAACACTTTGTTTTCCAAAGGATTGTAAAATAAGTATCCAAACTGTTGGATTAGGTGTCTAAGCCCATAACTATAATTGGTATGTACTTGAATTGATAGCAACACAGTCCTTTTGGGTTGCCCTCAAACCTAGCAACCAGATAAGGAAATTATGAAAGGAGAGATATTAATTTATTATAAGATTAATAAATTAATATAAATGAATTTATTAATATGTTAAAAGATTAATATATTAATGAGAAATCATTTTGTTTAATTAATTGTTAGCCAGAAATTAATTAGAATTAATTTTGGGGTTAAAAGAATTGATTATAAGGTGCAGGTACTAGTTTGCAATTATCTAATAGTTGAGTGGAAGGCTCTAGAACCCCCTTGGATAAGGGTGGACGAAATCTTTAGGGGAAACCCAAATAATTTCGTCCATAGGGGCTTGGATAAGGCCCTTGGGTTTGCTTAGGCCCTAAGCAAAGGATAACTAGGGTTTTCCCTAAACCCTAGATCCCTCAGCTATATAAGGAGCCTCCTGGTTCATGTTTTGGTCACTCTTTTCTTTTGAAGAAACCCTAAGGGCCGAAATTTTGCATACTCCCTCTCCCCTCTCTCTTCTACTTTCCTTCTTGCTAGTTTGGGTGTGATTCCATTAGAGGCATTACACTTGTGGTGCTAAGCTTCCAAGAAGATCAAGATCAAGATCAAGGGAATTATCAATTGTTTACTATAACAATTGAAAGGTATGTAATTACTAAACCCTAGGTTGTAAATTTCGATTATATCCTCTCTCCTCTCAGGTTCTTGTTTTGCATTCAAAGTTGTATGTTCAATAGATAAAACATAGATCCAAAGTAGGTTGCATATGAACTTAGGAATTGTTTTCTAGTTTATTTGTTTTACCTAAAACCCATCAGTGGTATCAGAGCCATTGTTTGTTTTAAATTGAATTGTTATAATTGTTGAATTGCAAATTAGGGTTTATAGCTATTAAACCCTAAAGACCTTTTTTTTCGATTTTTAGGGTTGTGGATCAAAGGGTTTTTGAAAACCCTAGCCTCCAAAGAACCCTAATCGAAATTAGGGTTAGGGTTTTGAAAACCCTAGCCTCCTCCCTTGAAATTTTCGAAATATGCTATAAAGATTAGGGTTTCTTTGTTTTGGATAATAGTTGCCTTATTGGATAATTGAGAAAAATAAGGAAATTATCCTATCCCCATATTTTCGAAATCTAGAAGGGATATGGATTAGGATTAAATTAATTTTTTAATTTAATTAGATAATCCTTACAAGATTTAATAAATTAATTAAAAGTTAATTAATAGATAAATATTAAATCTAATTAATTGGTTTATTTAAATTTAAAATTTAATAGTTTAAATTTTGAAAAAAATTTATATAAACCCTTGGAGTTTTAAAATGTTTTTAAAACACACCTTATATATATATATATATATATATATATATATATATATATATATATATATATATATATATATTATAATTAAAAGTTAAATATTATATATGTATAAGAATATGGTCTGTCAAATCGCTAGTATGCCTCATTCACGAAGCTAGTCTATAAGGGGGGTATAAGGAAACTGCCTATAAAATGGTAGTTGAATGGGTGTCCACTCTCATCCACCGCTTCCTTAATTAGTGGAGGGTCGTTAGCAGAACGGATTTGATAGGACAACTACTTCCCATTAAAAGTATAATGCTATTAAAGAAAGTACTAGAACACTATTTTTCAAAATCCCAACTCTAGTTACTTTAGGAAAAATGTGAAAAGTATGCTAATCCATGAAATTGCACATTATGCTTTATTGGTCGTTAGTGGAGCGTGTGTGGTTAACCGACACACTAAAAGGCACTAATAAAGAGTAGTAATGGGTATCTTATAATTATCATTTTGATGGAGCGTGTGTGGTTTACCGGCACATCAATAGTTAATGATAAAGACAATAAGGTTACCAAGCACATTTGCATGGTTATTCACATCTAGTTTGTGATCCTCGGTATCCCAGTCACAAATAGTAGAGCATAATCCGAGATTAAAACATGCCATTAAATAGTTTTAATGTATCTCAAAAGAATTAGGAATTTCACTTCGTTTATTTTGTCTAATGGTGGAATTGGTGAATCGTCATTCACCTACCTTTATGAGATTTGAACTTGGATCTCGGCGTCCCATTTCTAAGTTGTAAATCGTCATAGTTGGGTCCTAACCTTGATATGATATCTTTGGGTTATTATATTGAGGTGTCTTGGAATCTAACTAAAACTATCTTTCTTTTCAGATGTCTACTCCTGGAAACACTTCTGCTTCATCATCCTCCAGCCATAACTTCTCTCTACTAAACATCTGCTCCAAAGTCGTTATGGATGGCTCCAACTATAACAATTGGATGCGTAACATCAAGATGGCGCTTAGATTCGAGGACAAAGAGTATGTCCTTGAAAAGGAGCTCAAAGAACTTGATGAGTCAAAAGCCACTCCCGAAGAGTATGCTGCCTACAAGAAACACTATGATGATGCTACCAAAGTGGCATGCATCATGGTTGCAACCATGTCCCCAAAATTGCAGAGGTACTATGAGGACTACTGGCCTTTTGAGATGAACAAGGACCTTATGGAAAAGTACCATAAGCGAGCTCGTCAAGAAAAGTTTGAGGTAGTCAAGTCACTCATGGCTTGCAAGATGAAAGATGGGGAATCGGTTGTATCTCATGTGCAAAGAATGCAACGCTACATAGAGCGTTTGGTCAAGCTCAACATTCACTTTGATGAGGAATTGGCCATTGACATGGTCTTGAACTCATTGCCTGATTGTTATGGTCAGTTTATCTTAACTTTACCATTTGAACAACACTGAGCAGACTTTGGCCCAATTGCACAACTTGTTGCAGACAGCTGAGGTAGGGATGAAGGGTAAAAGTATACCCTCCACACCTGCAAGTTCCCCTATCTTGGCCATTGGATAGGGAAAGGGGAAGAAGAGGAAAGGTCCTCCCAAGCAAAACTGGAAGAGCAAGGCTCAAGCTGTGTCATCTAGTAATGGCCCGAAGTCTAAGCCCAATGGTTCCACTCCCCATGTTTCTGATCCAAAAGAGGCCATTTGCTTTTACTGCAATCAAAAGGGGCATTGGAAGAGATCTTGACCACAATATTTGCAAGATATCAAGGATGGCAAAGTGAAGCCATCCTCGGCAGGTATTTACACTATTTCTGCTAATAACTCATTATCTTCTCGTTCATGGGTCCTTGATACAGGATGTGGATTTCATATATGTTCTGATTTGCAGGGGCTAAGGGAAAGTGAGGAGATAGAGCATAGGAGAATAAACTTGATCATGGGGAACAGAAAGTCTTCACCAGTTACCAAGATCGTAGTTTATCAACTTTTGCTCAGTAATGATGTTAGATTAGATTTAATAAATTGTTGTTATTCGTCTGAGATGACGAGAAACATTATTTCATTTCATGCATTGTTCAGATAAGGTTTTAAATATTCTTTTAATGATTTGAATGGTTCAATTTATGTTTATAAGAATGGTGTTTTTGTGTTTGAAGCTTTACCTTGTGATGGTGTGTATGAAACAGTGACTTGTGTTGATAGCTTAGGAAATAGTGTACTTAATATTGACTTGTCTAATAGTGTAGACAAGGCATGCTTGTGTCATTGTCGTCTTGGACACATTAACAAGAAACGCATAGCCCAACTCCAAAAGGATGGAGTGTTGGAATCATTTGACCTAAAATCAGATGATATGTGTGAATCATGTCTTTTGGGAAAGATGACAAAATCACCATTCACAGGGTCTTGTGAAAGAGGTGAAGGCCTGTTGGATCTCATACACACAGATGTGTGTGGGCCCTTCAGATCAACCACAAGGGATGCTAATCGATTCTATGTGATTTTCACTGATGATTATAGCAGATATGGTTACATCTACTTGATCAAACATAAGTCAGAAACCTTTGAAAAGTTCAAAGAGTTTAAGCATGAAGTCGAAAATCAATTGGGCAAAAAGATCAAGATACTTAGATCCGATAGAGGCGGGGAGTATCTTAGTACCGAGTTCAACGACTATCTGAAAGAATGTGGGATAGTCTCACAATTGACTCCTCCTAGGACACCACAGTTAAATGGTGTAGCTGAGAGGCGTAATCGAACCTTGTTAGACATGGTTCGTTCTATGATGAGTCGTGCCTGGCTTCCTATTCACTTCTGGGGGTATGCCTTAGAGACAGCCGCCCACATCCTCAATCTTGTCCCTACAAAGAAGGTTGCCAAAACACCTCACGAAATGTGGACAGGGAAAGTTCTCTCGTTAGCACATATTAAAGTCTGGGGTTGTGAAGCTTTCGTAAGATGAGAGACTCACGATAAGCTAGCAGCTAGAAGTGAGAAATGTGTTTTCATTGGTTACCCAAAGAAGTCTTTTGGATATTTGTTCTACAGACCTAGTGAAAACGTGGTGTTTGTAGCTCGAAGAGGAGGCTTTCTAGAAAGAGAGCTCATATTCAAAGAGGACAGTGGGAGTACCATTGACCTTGAAGAGATTCAAGAGTCACCAATGAAGGAACCTTATATGACACTAGCACACAACCAGAGGAAACAGTTCCTATTGAACCGGTTGATAAATCATTACCTCTTCGAAGATCCACTAGGGTGAGTGTGCCGCCTGAGTTGTATGGTTTTCATATTACTTCAGATGGTGACACATTCATAAGTGACAGAACACTAGTAAACTTAGATGAACCAGTCACTTATAAGGAAGCAATGGCAGGCCCAGAGTCTTCCAAGTGGAAAGAGGCAATGGACAGCAAGATTAAGTCCATGTATGACAACCAAGTTTGGAATTTGGTTGATAGTGCACCAAGTCGGAAGACAGTTTGGTGCAAATGGATCTTCAAGAAGAAGACAGACATGGATGGGAATGTGCATACGTTCAAGGCTCGACTGATTGCAAAAGGTTTCACTCAAACCCCAGGGGTTGACTATGATGAGACTTTTTCTCCGGTGGCTAAGATTAAATCTATTAGGATATTGCTCGCCATAGCTGCCTTTCATGACTATGAAATCTGGCAGATGGATGTCAAGACTGCCTTCCTTAACGGGAAGTTGGCTGAGGATGTTTACATGAGTCAGCCAGAGGGTTTTGTTGATGCAAAGTTTCCCAATAGAGTATGCAAGCTTGAGAAATCCATTTATGGATTGAAACAAGCATTTCACAGCTGGAATCTTTGCTTCCATGAGAAAGTCAAAGAGTTTGGTTTCTCTAGAAGTGAAGATGAGTTTTGTGTGTATATCAAGGCTAGTGGGAGTATAGTAACTTTTCTGGTGTTATATGTCGATGACATATTACTCATTGGTAACGACGTTCCAACCTTGAATGAAGTTAAGTCTTGGCTTGGAAAGTGTTTTGCCATGAAAGACCTAGGAGAAGCCACCTATATTCTTGGGATTAGAATATTAAGAGATAGAAAGAAGAGACTAATTGGACTTAGTCAAAGCACATACTTGGATAAGGTACTAAAGAGGTTTAGTATGGAAAATTCCAAGAAGGGAGAGCTACCTATCCAGAGCAATACCAAATTGAGTAAGACTCAATGCCCGAGTACAGATGAGGAAATAGATGACATGAGTCGTGTACCTTATGCTTCCGCTGTCGGATCGATCATGTACGCTATGACATGTACTCGCCCTGACGTGGCATTTGCTTTGAGCATGGTCAGTCACTATCAGGGAAACCCAGGTAGAGCTCATTGGATAGCCGTGAAGAATATACTCAAGTATTTGCGAAGAACAAAGGACTGGGTCCTTGTACTTGGTGGCAATGATACTTTGAGAGTAGATGGTTACAGTGATGCCAGCTTTCAGACGGATAGAGATAACTTCCGTTCTCAGTCAGGCTAGGTATTCTTATTAAATGGAGGAGAAGTTACTTGGAAGAGTTCCAAGCAAGATACGGTGGCTGATTCTACTTGTGAATCAGAGTACATAGCAGCAAGTGAAGCGTCGAAAGAAGCAGCTTGGTTGAGGAAATTCATCGGGGATCTCGGAGTTGTTCCAACCATCCAGGAGCCTATGGAACTGTTCTGCGATAATGAAGGAGTGGTTGCCTTGACAAAGGAACCGAGAGATCATGGTAAAACCAGACATATCGACAGAAAGTACCATTTCATCAGACATAGAGTAGAAGAAGGCCATCTTATAGTGAAGAGGGTGACATCTGAAGATAACCCAACAGATCCCCTCACAAAGGGTCTGAGTATCTCTAAGCATATTCAGCATGCTCGGAGCATAGGACTGAAAGATGATATTAGTTTTAGTAGTTAGATTAGTTTTCTGAAACTTGTAACAAAGTAAATGTAATTGACTTTTGGTGATTAAATAATAAAGTATTATTTATAAGTTTGGGTTCTACCTTTTGTCAATTGTTTATTATTGTGTTTCATTTTTTCATGTTTCACTTCCCGAATAATAAGATTATTCAAACTCCACAGTCGCTCGTACTTTTGGAAGTAAGTAGTGAATCAAGACTGTCATGAACTGGATTGTAGATTGTCTAAGGATAGACATGGCAATGTATTTGCTGCAACGTTCATGAGTACTCACAAATTGAGATTTGAGTATTGGATAAACCCTCGCTCAGAGTATTACTTCATGGAATTCATCACGGGTAATACTGAGACGATAATATCTTATAATCTTGAAACAGAGATATATGAGTTGTGATTTGCAAGTCGGCTATGCATTGGTGATACGAAAACGCATCAGTAACTTGGTGTTATAAAATGTATTATCATGTATGGTTTGATGAGTAAAAGATACAAGCATATGAGTCAATGTTTATTCGTTCCTTTTGCCCTAACGGGAAAAGCGATATCTGTGGGCCCCTCGATGATTTGGTGTTGACTTGTGTGCTGGGCCCAGCCAGGACTAAATTGATGTGTTCAATTAGAAGTCCTACATCATCACAAATCAGGAATCGGGAAACATAGATTCTGGACAAAGAGGTTTATTGCATTCCATGTCTTTTGTCTAGGGATATCTAGCAGAACGAAGGATTATATGATCACTTATCTTAGGACACGTAACTGACTGGGTCAGAGTTCGACAGCAGCTTTTTGGAAGCTACAATTTGCTGGTCAAATTTAGAAGGCATACTAGCAATTATAGTTACAGACTTATCCAAGTGGGAGACTGTTGGATTAGGTGTCTAAGCCCATAACTATAATTGGTATGTACTTGAATTGATAGCAGCACAGTCCTTTTAGGTTGCCCTCAAACCTAGCAACCACACAAGGAAATTATGAAAGGAGAGATATTAATTTATTATAAGATTAATAAATTAATATAAATGAATTTATTAATATGTTAAAAGATTAATATATTAATGAGAAATCATTTTGTTTAATTAATTGTTAGCCAGAAATTAATTAGAATTAATTTTGGGGTTAAAAGAATTGATTATAAGGTGCAGGTACTAGTTTGCAATTATCTAATAGTTGAGTGGAAGGCTCTAGAACCCCCTTGGATAAGGGTGGACGAAATCTTTAGGGGAAACCCTAATAATTTCGTCCATAGGGGCTTGGATAAGGCCCTTGGGTTTGCTTAGGCCCTAAGCAAAGGATAACTAGGGTTTTCCCTAAACCCTAGATCCCTCAGCTATATAAGGAGTCTCCTGGTTCATGTTTTGGTCACTCTTTTCTTTTGAAGAAACCCTAAGGGCCGAAATTTTACATACTCCCTCTCCCCTCTCTCCTCTACTTTCCTTCTTGCTAGTTTGGGTGTGATTCCATTAGAGGCATTACACTTGTGGTGCTAAGCTTCCAAGAAGATCAAGATCAAGATCAAGGGAATTATCAATTGTTTACTATAACAATTGAAAGGTATGTAATTACTAAACCCTAGGTTGTAAATTTCGATTATAGCCTCTCTCCTCTCGGGTTCTTGTTTTGCATTCAAAGTTGTATGTTCAATAGATAAAACATAGATCCAAAGTAGGTTGCATGTGAAATTAGGAATTGTTTTCTAGTTTATTTGTTTTACCTAAAACCCATCACAAACGACTTTTGTGGATAACCAATGAAGTAACACTTCTCTGACCGGGGTTCGAGCTTGTGATTCGCCTAGCGACGAACAAAAGCTTCGCATCCCCAAACCTTTATATGTGCTAGAGAAGGACGTGTCCCACTCCACATTTCAGAGGGTGTTTTAGCAACCTTCTTAATAGGTACGAGGTTTAGGATATGGGCAGCTGTCTCTAAGGCATACCCCCAAAAAGATATCGGAAGTGTAGCTCAACTCATCATAGATAGAACCATGTCTAACAAAATTCGATTTCTCCTTTCAGCCACACCATTCAACTGCGGTGTTCTGGGAGGAGATAATTGTGAAACTATTCCACCTTTCTTTAGATGATCGTAGAATTCAAGACTTAAATATTCTCCACCCATGTCGGATCGAAGCATCTTGATCTTTCTGCCCAATTGGTTCTCTACTTCATTTTGAAACTCTTTGAACACCTCAAACATTTCTGACTTATGCTTTATTAGATAGATATATCCATATCTACTAAAATCGTCAGTAAAAGTCACGAAGTATCTTTATCCATGTCTTGTGGAAGATTTGAAGGGTCCACAAACATCTGTGTGGATGAGGTCCAACAAATCCTTGCCTCTTTCACAGTGGCCTGTGAATGGCGCTTTTGTCATCTTGCCAAGTAAGCAAGATTCGCATACATCATCCGATTTGAGGTCGAATGATTCCAAGATTCCATCGGATTGGAGCTTGGCAATGCGTTTCTTGTTTATATGGCCAAGTCGACAATGCCACAAAGATGATGTATCTAATTCACTATTAGACGAACCAACATTCATTATTAGTTTATCAACATGACCATCACAAAAAATACTTTCATACACACCTTTACAAGGACTAGCTTTAAAAATAAAAGAACCATTCTTATAAACCAAAATGTCACCATTATCATTATCAAAAGAAAAACGACAACCATCCTTATAAAGTGCAAGGAAGGAAATAATGTTTCGTGCCATATCAGGCGAGTAGCAACAGTTTAATAAACTTAGATAAACACCACCACTAAGCATGAGCTCATAGTTCCAAATCCTTGTAACAGCTAACTTGTGCCTGTTTCCCATGATTAGGTTGAGCTCACCATGCTTCAACTTCTTACTTTGTCTTAGTCCCTACATATCAGAGCAAATGTGAGTACCACACCCTGTATCAAGAATCCAAGAACTAGAAATAGATGTGCTATGGAGTTCGATCATGAACATACCTGAGGTTCTAGCCACCTTGACTTTGCCTTTCTTAAGGTCCTCGAGGTATTTAAGGCAGCTACGCTTCCAGTGTCCCTTTTCCTGGCAGTAAAAACAAATCGCCTCTTTTGGATCAGCATAATGAGCTATCCCATCATGGAACTTTCACTTAGTACCTTGGTTAGACTTTCCAACCTTGGTCTTTCCCTTTTCATTGGGATGAGAAATCGGCTTCCCCTCAGCATCTCCATGATCAGCGACCAATGAGGGGTAGACGAGCTGAATACTCTTTTGTACACTAGCTTCAGCTGTTATCAACAAGTCGTGAAGCTCCATGAGGGTCATATTGGGATCATCCATTTTGTCAAAAAGGAACTCAATAAATGAAGTGGGAAGAGAGCACAAGATCCAATCTATGATCTACTCTTTCGAAATCCCAATACCCAAATCAGGTAGTCTATCAAAGTATGTATTCATCTTATGAAAATGCACACTTATAGATTCCCCATGTTTGTATTCGCAATCCAAAAGGGATTTGGTTATTTCAAACTTTTCAATTCTTTTGGAGGACATCTTTGAGTTTTGATTTAGAGGAGGAGGAGGAGGAGGAAGAGGAAGATTGTTGTTGTTGTTGTTGGCTTGGTTCGACATCTACAAAGGATAAGATTCCAATTAGTTTGATACAAATCCTTAATTAGCAATTACCCTAAAACAAATTACTAGAATAAGGTTAGGATCCATATTTGGCTTCATGATGTGTAAAGGGATGTCGTAAACATACCATGAAGTTATTTAGGTAGACAAAGCTCTTTGTCAATTTCAATCACTATGAAATTCCTAGATCTTTGAGATTCGTTGGCTATCAACGACATGTTAATCTCAGATTACATTCATCTCAAATTTAATGACGGGGATGTCACGGGTCATTGAATAGATGGTGAATCACCCATACAAAATTGCATGGTCCCCGAGTCAAGTTACGCTTGAGATTCACGAGTGTCACATCATTCTCTACCTACACTCTCAAATTGACGTGTCGGTTAACCACACGAGCTCCACCAGCAAGTTATAAAGAGAATGTGCAATTTTTATGGATAACATAAGATTCACTTTTATTTAAATAAAATGGTATTTTGTTTTATACTTGTATTTAGAATACTATTAGATTGACCATCATCACTATTAAACCCTTTCGGTAACTCAATTCTCAAAATGCAATAGGGCGGTGAGGGTGGTAAGCGCGAAGCATATTAAAAGTCGACCTCATTAGGAATCATAGAGACCTCCTTAAACCCCTACATTAGAACGGGTGTGCCTAGTCGAGGTAAGACCGACAAAGTCAATATTTAAAATATGCAAGGATGTATATTGCAATTCTCTTATACATATAAGAGATATGGATCTTACATATATACAAGGGTTAAATTTAAAACCTTTAAATTTAGTTGTCTATTTTTTTAATTCAAATTAATTACAAGGATGTAATGTAACAATTAATAAAACATGAGGGGTTAATATTCAGATTTATAATCATCTATTATAAATAATAATAAAATAAATATTCAAATTCAAAAACATGATTAAATAATATTTATCCATAAATATTCAAATTTAAATAACCACATTTAAATAACATTTATTTATTTTCGAGATCTAATCCAATTAGGCATTTATCCATGCAAGATAAAGCTTGAATTCGAAAAATAAGCAAGATTAAAATCGATAATGTTGATCTGCTAAGTTCACGTCATGAATTAGGGTTTTCATCAAATTACGAATTTTTCAATTAAACTTTCATCATTCAGTTCCAAAACAATATTTTCAGAAACCATGGATGTAGGGTGAAGGTAACCATGAACCAATGGCTCTGATACCACTATTGGGTAATATATGCATCAAATACACTCAATAACTAGGCAGCGGAAGAATTGAAACAATAAAACGATTTACCTAAGTGTACATGCAACCTATGGATCTATGGCTTTATACTATTACTTCTACCCTATGAAATTTGAAAATACAAGGAAGAATACCAACCTCTTTAGCAGCTAATGATCTTCCAGTTTGACTCCTTATGCGTGCAGCCTTGTTTGGATGATGAGGATCCAAACTAGAATCCCTCTCTTGGTTCACATCCAATGAATTCAAAAGAGCATAAACAAATATTAAACTAGGAGGGATGAACTAAAATAAAGTTCTTCCATAATGAGGGAGAAAGAAGGTGGCGAATACTCAAGCAAAAACAAGCAAGGAGGAATGAATCCCTATGCCTCTATTTTTAGCCTTGGGTACAACCTAGGGTTTTATCCTTCCACCTATGTAGGTTGGGATAGGCTATGAACGAAATTCCCTTTATCCAAAGGGAATTTTCGTCCAACCCCCTTCATTCTAGGGTACTGGAATGTTCCCTGATTAACCAACTATCGATTAACTCACATTCAACCATTCTATTAATTAAACTGTTAATTAATTCCCAAATTGTTTTCTAATTAGTTTCTAATTAATTATTAAACCATAATAATTAATAAACTAATTACTCCTATTATTTTTTCTACTCAATTTTGAGTCTTGAGGGCAACCCAAGAGGACCCAACTATTATTAGAAGTATCACCAACTAGTTAATGAGGAAGTATAGGTAGAGAATGATGTGACACTCGCGAATCTCAAGCGTAACTTGACCTAGGGACCACACAATTTTGTATGGGTGATTCACCATCTATTCAATGATCTGCGGCATCCCCGTCATTGAATGAGATGAATGTAATCCGAGATTAACATGTCGTTGATAGTCAACGAATCTCAAAGATCTAGGAATTTCATAGTGGTTGAAATTGACAAAGAGCTTTGTCTACCTAAATAACTTCATGGTAAGTTTACGACATCCCTTTACACATCATGAAGCCAAATATGGATCCTAGCCTTATTATATTAATTTGTTTTAGGGTAATTGCTATTAAGTATTTGTATCAAACTAATTGGAATCTTATCTTTTGTAGATGTCGAACCAAGACAACAACAACAATAACAATTTTCCTCCTCCTCCTCCTCCTCCTCCTCCTACTCCTCTAACTCAAAACTCAAGCTTCTCTCTAATGCCGGTTCTTAATAGGGAGAAACTCAAGGAGGATTGATCCAACTATCTTGATTGTACCTGGACCTTGAGGATCACGTTAAGGTATGAGAACAAAGAGTATGTTCTCGACGTAGATGTTCCTGTACTTGGAGAGAACCCTACCCCAGAAGAAGTTACTGCCTACAACAAGCATTATGATGAATCAACCAAAGTGGCTTGCCTTATGTTAGCAACCATGGCTTCTGGTCTCCAGAAGAACTTTGAAACATGGGGTGCATTTGACATAAACCAGCAACTCGAGGAGATGTTCCAAGAGCAAGCTAGGCAAGAATGATTCGAGATCATTAAGTCCCTCATGGCATGTAAACTACAAGAGGGGGCTTTTGTGTGTGCGCACGTCCAAAAGATGAAGTCCTACATAAACAGACTTGGGAATCTAGGTGTCGAGCTACCTAAGGAGTTGGCTATTGACATGGTTTTGAACTCGCTTACTAGTTCATATTCACAGTTCATCATGAACTTCAATATGAATGGCCTTGACAAGACCTTGATGGAGTTGCATGGCATGCTCAAAACTGCTGAAACCCAACAACTCCAACCCTAGTACTCTAGTATTGGTTGTTGATCGTGGTTCTGCTAAAAGGAAAAGGGCGCCTCAGCTCCAAGGAAAGGGTAAGGGTAAGGTCAGACGGTTTGAAACTGCTCCCAAGAAAAGGGATCAAGCTGAAATAGCTCCTTCTGTTGATCCAAGTGAAGCCATTTGTTTTTACTGCCAGGAAAAGGGACACTGGAAGCGTAGCTGCCCTAAATACCTCGAGGACCTTAAGAAAGGCAAAGTCAAGGTGGCTAGAACCTCAGGTATGTTCATGATAGAACTCCGTAGCACATCTATTTCTAGTTCTTGGATTCTTGATACAGGGTGTGGTACTCACATTTGCTCTAATATGCAGGGACTAAGACAAAGTAAGAAGTTGAATCATGGTGAGCTCAACCTAATCATGGGAAACAGGCACAAGTTAGTTGTTACAAGGATTGGGAACTATGAGCTCATACTTAGAGGTGGTGTTTATCTTAGTTTATTAAATTGTTGCTACTCGCCTGATATGGCACGAAACATTATTTCCTTCCATGCACTTTATAAGGATGGTTGTCGTTTTTCTTTTGATACTGATAATGGTGACATTTTGGTTTATAAGAATGGTTGTTTTATTTTTAAAGCTAGTCCTTGTAAAGGTGTGTATGAAAGTATTTTTTGTGATGGTCATGTTGATAAACTAATAATGAATGTTGGTTCGTCTAATAGTGAATTAGATACATCATCTTTGTGGCATTGTCGACTTGGCCATATAAACAAGAAACGCATTGCCAAGCTCCAATCTGATGGAATCTTGGAATCATTCGACCTCAAGTCGGGTGATGTATGCGAATCTTGCTTACTTGGCAAGATGACAAAAGCGCCATTCACAGGCCACTGTGAAAGAGGCAAGGATTTGTTGGACCTCATCCACACAGATGTTTGTGGACCCTTCAAATCTTCCACAAGACATGGATAAAGATACTTCGTGACTTTTACTGACGATTTTAGTAGATATGGATATATCTATCTAATAAAGCATAAGTCAGAAATGTTTGAGGTGTTCAAAGAGTTTCAAAATGAAGTAGAGAACCAATTGGGCAGAAAGATCAAGATGCTTCGATCCGACATGGGTGGAGAATATTTAAGTCTTGAATTCTACGATCATCTAAAGAAAGGTGGAATAGTTTCACAATTATCTCCTCCCAGAACACCGCAGTTGAATGGTGTGGCTGAAAGGAGAAATCGAATTTTGTTAGACATGGTTCTATCTATGATGAGTTGAGCTACACTTCCGATATCTTTTTGGGGGTATGCCTTAGAGACAGCTGCCCATATCCTAAACCTCGTACCTATTAAGAAGGTTGCTAAAACACCCTCTGAAATGTGGAGTGGGACACGTCCTTCTCTAGCACATATAAAGGTTTGGGGATGCGAAGCTTTTGTTCGTCGCTAGGCGAATGACAAGCTCGAGCCCCGGTCAGAGAAGTGTTACTTCATTGGTTATCCACAAAAGTGGTTTGGATACTTGTTCTACAAGCCTTTGGAAAACAAAGTGTTTGTTGCTCGAAGGGGATTCTTCCTTGAGAGGGATCTCATTTCCAAAGAGGACAATGGGAGCTACATATGTGACATCCCCATTTTCATGGCCAAAAAAGACCGATGTTGTTTATGCTTTATAAAAATCAGAGTACTTCATTTTATAAAAATGTTGCGGAATTTGTTCCCAGAAAAACATGGTAAATACGTTATTAAAACATTTTCGAAGAAACATATTTATTCCATTTTAAAACGTTTGGGATGTCATCGTTAATACAGAAACATAAGCATAAACAGAACTTACAATTATTTACACTAGTGATCTACATCTCTTTAAATCTCTCAGTGTAATGTCACTTCATATCAACACCTGTGATATAAATAAACTGAGTGGGTCAGGTTGGGAAACCTGGTGAGTACATAGGGTTTTCAACCCACAATAATATAATTATTATGTTTAAACAATCAAACAATCAACCCAATTACCCATCCCCATTATCTTCTTTATTCTTAAGGATCTACCCTAAGAATCAGCTATTTCTCATTCATTCATTCCTAAGGATCATCCTAAGGAAACAACATGAAGTCCATTGTTGCCAATGACACATTGGTCAAGCGCAGCTGCTAATATTGTCACTTAGGCTCAGCTGCCAGAATTAGGACATTTTCTATGAGGCGCTTCTGCCGGTATTGACCTTTAAACACTACTGTCATGGTCATAAGGCTCCCTATTAGGCGCAACTGCCGATACTATCCTTAGAGCGCAACTGCTAGGACGTTTACCGTAGATCTAAATCATCTACGGGTTGTGGCGCAGCTGCCAGTGCTCATCTATAGGGTACTAGGTCCACTGCTGCCAATGTATACCTATAGGGCACTAGGTCCGTACTACTAATGTTCCTCTATTTCAGCTTTTATCCATCATCATTCATCTACCCATGTTTTACCCAACATATCTTGTAGATATAAAATACTTTATACACTTTACATCATTTAAAACATGTATAAAAATCTTTCACCAGCATAGACAACAAGTATTAAGACAATATGCACACATAGCACGTAAATTTATAATAAAATACTTCATATCTATGTGTAAGATGAAAGTAACTATGCACTCACTTGAAAGGTGGTGAGTCGGCACTCGGACAACACTTCGTTACTCTTAAAACAATTATCCCTTGACGAAACCTAGTATCATTACCACTAGAGTTTAGTCTAACGCTTGACGAGACTAATTTAATAGTCTAGCTATTATTACTATTATATAAGCGTTAAATAACACTCAATATAACTCATAATAATAGCCTAAATAATTATTTTAAGGTCCTAACAATGTTACTATAATTAAATAAAATCTATATTAAATATACTATAGGCGTAGCTCACTTACAGCGGGTTTTTATTAAAAATCGGGCTTCGCTGGAGCAGCGTTTCCGAGCCGAACGCTTTTCTTCTCGGAGCCGTCGGGCGCTTCGGGGCTTTCTTCTCGTGATAGGGAGGTTCCCTAGACTTGGGAGGGGTTTAGGAAGGTTAGAGAGAAGTTAGAGAGAGAAAGAAAGGCTTATGGTGTGAAGAAAATATGAGGAGTTCACCCTTGTATTTATAGGAGTTTTATAGTAAAGTAGTCTCTAAGCTTCGTCCGTAACTTTTGCATACGAGCTCCGTTTTTGTCTGTCTTTTTACCGTTGAGTTCCTATTAATGAGATCTTCAACTCTCATTTAGACTTCGTTGGCTAATTCTCATTCTATTTCGTATTTACAAAACTGTATCGAATTCGCCGCGCTCGAAAAGTAGGGACTAAGCTTCGTCCATAAATTTTGCATACGAGCTCCATTTTTGTCTGTCTTTTTACCGTTGAGTTCCTATTAATTAGATCTTCAACTCTCATTTAGACCTCGTTGGCTAATTCTCATTCTATCTCGTATTTACAAAACTGTATCGAATTCGCCGCGCTCGAAAAGTAGGGACTAAGCTTCGTCCATAACTTTTGCATACGAGCTCTATTATCGACGTTCTTTATATCCACGCGTTGGTATTTACGAGTACTACAACTTTCATTTAGATCCCGTCGGCTAAAAATCGACCGATCTAAAATTCAGATTTCGGGCTGTGCACTGCTATGCTAAATCTTAGAAAAATCATAACTTCCTCATACGAAGTCAGATTTAGGCGTTCTTTTTATCAATGTTCTTAGTTTAACATATTCTATGACTTTCATTTAGATCGCTAAGGCTAAATCTCGCTCTATCGTAAATTCACTATTTACGCTTCCCGGTATCGTGCCGGTTCCGTCGCGAAACTTCAACGGGTCATAACTTCTTCGTTATAACTCGGTTTTCGGCGTTCTTTATATGTACGAAGACCTTGTAACATACTCTACAACTTGGTTAAGATTATTTATTCTAAATAATCTTTTGTCAAAAAGTCGTTTTCGACCCCTATATGCCTCTAATTTGACTAGCCCAGATTTGCGGGCGTTACAACATAGACCTTAAAGAGCTTCAAGAGACAAATGAAGAAGAACCTTTAGTAGACATTTTGAAATACCTAAGAAGAACAAAGGATATGTTCTTGGTATATGGGGGTAAGGATGAGTTGAGAGTCACAGGTTATACAGATGCCAATTTCCAGACTGATAGGGACAACTCATGTTCACTGTCGGGATGGGTATTCTTGCTCAATAGAGGAGCGGTCACTTGGAATACTTCCAAGCAGTCGATAGTGGCAGACTCTATGTGCAAGTCAGAGTATATAGCGGCTAGTGAAGCTGCGAAAGAAGCTACATGGCTGACGAATTTAATTGATGATCTTGGTGTCATTCCGAGCATCAAGGATCCCTTGGAAATCTTCTGTGACAATGAGGGTGCAGTCGCTTTGGCTAAAGAACCCAAAGACCATGGTAACTCAAGACATATACTTAGAAAGTTCCACTATGTGAGACATCGAGTCGAGGATGGGGATATTGTCGTGAGCAGAGTGTCGTCGGAGGAGAATCCAACCGATCCGTTCACTAAACCATTATCAAGGATCAAGCATGATAGTCATACTAGATCTATAGGCATTAGATTTGTTGAAGATATGGTGTAATTGTTTAGTTGTTTAGTTTGATAAAATATTGAAACATTTAGCAGTATGAATTTGTAATAGATTTGGTGTTTATTTTGTGAAAACTTAATAAAGAGCTAGTGTTGCTATCATTTCTATTAATTTAATATTGTGTTTCGCTTTTGCATGTTTAGAACCAACTTACCAAGTATTAATTTACTCAAACCTCCACAGTCGATCATACTCTTGGAAGTAAGTAGTGATTCAAGACTGTCATGAGTGTTGGTGGATTGACCATTTTGATTGAGCATGACATAGTGATTGTGTCAACACTTATGAGTACTTAATAGTGATTTAAGTATTGGATCAACCCGCACTTAGAGATTACTTCATGGATTAAGTCACGAGTAATTCTAAGATGATAATATCTTTTATTCTTCAAACCGAGATACATGTGGGGCTTTGCTCTAAGATTTTGTTATGCATTGGTATACTCCAACGCTATCCGTAACTGGTGGCTATAACGGGTGTATTCATGCGTGACATGATGAAATAGACAAATACTATGTAGTAAAAGTTTATTCATCCCTTATGCCTTAATAGGAGAAGCAATATCTATGGGCCCCTCGATGATTTGGTGCTGACATCTTAAAACCATGGCCAGGTGCTGACTAGAATTAATGTGTTCGATTTAGTAGTCAAATGTAGTCGTCACAAATCTATATCGGGAAACATAATATTGAATTTTGAGATTGACCATTATCCATGTCTCGAATTTATACAGATATCATGAGGATGAAGGAATAGTTGATCACTTATCTGAGGGTTGAAACTGATTAAATCAGAGTTCGGCAGATGCATTGGATGGCATTCTCTCTATTGATTATTAGAGAAATATAGAACCATATATATACCTAGTTAATGACTTGTCCAAGTGGGAGACTGTTCGAAGTGTGTCCAAGGTCATTAACTAGTTGGTGATATTTCTAATAATAGGAGGGTCCTCTTGGGTTGCCCTCAAGACTCAAAATTGAGTAGAACAAATAATAGGAGAAATTAGTTTATTAATTATTATGGTTTAATAATTAATTAGAAATTAATTAGAAAACAATTTGGGAATTAATTAACAGTTTAATTAATAGAATGGTTGAATGTGAGTTAATCAATAGTTGGTTAATCAGGGAACATTCCAGTACCCTAGAATGAAGGGGGTTGGACGAAAATTCCCTTTGGATAAAGGGAATTTCGTTCATAGCCTATCCCATCCCACATGGGTGGAAGGATAAAACCCTAGGAGGTATCCATGGCTATAAATAGGGGCATAGGGATTCATTCCTCCTTGCTCATTTTGGCTTGAGTATTCGCCACCTTCTTTCTCCCTCATTGTGGAAGAAGTGTCTTTTAGTCCATCCCTCCTAGTTTAATATTTGTTTCTACTCGTTTGAGTTCATTGGGTGTGAACCAAGAGAGAGATTCTAGTTTGGATCCTCATCATCCAAACAAGGTGGCACGCAGAAGGAGTCAAGCTCGAAGATCATTAGCTGCTAAAGAGGTTAGTATTCTTCCTTGTATTTTCGGATTTCATAGGGTAGAAGTAATAGTATGAAGCCATAGATCCATAGGTTGCATGTACACTTAGGTAAATCGTTTTGTTGTTTCGATTCTTCCGTTGTCTAGTTATTGAGTGTATTTGATGCATATGTTACCCAACACGTTGGGCATACACCTCGTACGCAGGGCGTACATGAGGATTATGCAAACCCTAATTGTTAGGGTTTGGCTCATATTTAAACCCCATTACAGCCCTATTCCTCTCTACTTCATCAACCCCCATCCTCTCAAAACGTTTTTGCAACCCTAATCCATCTTGTGTAGCATTTCTAAGCTTGAGTGTGTGTGTCTTGTGCTTTGAAGAAGAAGGAAGGAAGTAATGACCGTCTTAGAGGAGTAGGGCACTTTGGATCTGGGATTTATACCTTGTTTACAACCTCTTGAAGGTATAAAGCTTGCAAATTTACCCCTCCATCATGTAGATCTAGATTCTCACTCTTTTAAGTCACTTATTGGTCCAAAGATGGTGATTCTTGAGCATGGCCTGTTCTTGACCCATTAAGTCGTTCTTTCATACCTTAGGAAGGGTCTTGAGTCATAAAAATGGGGTCTTAATGGTTGGTTTTGCTCCATGCACTCTTTAGAGTGTCTTAATGTATTAAGATGATGAGTTAAGCTCTAAATGGACATGCAATGTCATAAAATTGGAAACTTTATGAATCTTGAGGATGATTTAGCCTTGGATATGAAAGTTGGACGTAAGAGCTTAAGCCATTAAGCTCTTAATGAGCTTTTAGGAAAACTAGGTGTACGCCCTGCGTAATTTGAGTATGCAGGGCGTACGTGGTCAACCACCTCGATGGTGGTCAATGCTCAAGTACACCCTATGTACGCTCATTGCATCGACTCGGCTGGGTTGACTCAGTTGAATTGACAAGTTTGACTTTGACTTTGAACAAGTTTGACTTAAGGGTATTTTGGATTGTGATTGAGAATTGGTCATATGGTTGGATAAGTGACAATTAGAGCTGAGATTCGGAGTCGAGACCTTATCAGCTATTGTTCAGACTGTGAGGTGAGTTTTCCTCACTGTACTTATGGGTCAAAGGCACCATGGTCGGCCCGTTAGATTGATATCCTTCTATTCATTGATATGCTAAATATAGGATAGATCTGTATGAGTATATGTTAGTTGCTGATATGCGTAGACTAGTAGATCTGTTGGACTACCTGTGATTTATGTCTGCATGATTATCTGTTTGTTGCTTATATTTGTTATCTATTATATATCGACATATTGTGTTGGGTTGAGGTTGTACTGCTTTGTTTTGTAGACAAAAAACCCGAGAACATTCTATATATGAGTTGAGGGCCGGTTGGCATGTCAGACTCATACTGAGGGCTCGAGAGCATTCCAGATATGTAACGACCCAATTTTCAAGTCCAAAAAATTCATTTTTAATTAATTGACTTGTAAAAACATTTATAAGAAAACACCATCTAATCATAACTTTTCATAAAACCACAACTCATGTCTGAAAACCAGTCACAAAAATAAGGATAATGTCAGAGTACAATCCCAAGAAACTCTAGTGCGGAAAACCAACATGTGTGTGTATGATGTGGCGCTACCGCGCCAGCTCCTTCCCCTTTGCTGAAGAGGTACCTGAAACCAAAACTGTAAACTGTAAGCACGAAGCTTAGTGAGTTCCCCCATTTTACCACATACCAAACAATCACATAGCATACATACTGCCAGACAATTATGTGGTGCCTGACCTACCGGTACGGCCATTCTGGGGCGCCAACCTACCCGTACGGCCATTCTGGGGTGCTGACCTACCCGTGTCAAGCCATTCTGGGGTGCTGACCTACCCGTCAGTTCTAACAACCGGCCCTCAGGGACTATTCCACCCCCTACCGCTACTATCACATATATCATAACATAAACGTACTATCAGACATATCTGGGGTGTCCAACAACCGAACTTGGGGACTGTTCCCCTCCTACTACCACTATCATATATAACGTATCATGCCAGCATATAAAGATACCAGGTAGCAGCAACCTAGATGATATCACAAAGACAACCATCTAATCATACAACTCCTATTGGTGGGTCGGCATTGTGGCCGTAGACCCACCGCTACTGGAAGGTAACTCACCTCGAACGAGTAGCTGTTGATAATCTGTGCAGGAACCCTCTGTCTGCAGCTGCTCTGGAAATCGTCCAGCTATAATCCCCACAGAACACTTAGTCAGAAACTGATATCTACTCTTGGGGTAAAATGACTATTTTACCCTAACCAAGTCCAAGTCAAAGTCAACTTCCAGTTGACCCGACTCGCCGAGTTGGGCTGTCAACTCGTCGAGTCCCTTTCTTTTACTCGTCCTTATCCACGACTCGACTCGTCGAGTTTGGCAACGACTCGACGAGTTCCCCTTCTTTATGAACATTAATGAAACTTCATCCGACTCGCCGAGTCAGATGAACACTCGCCGAGTTCACCTTCATCTGATGAACAAGTCCTGACTGTGACTCGCCGAGTTGTATGAACAACTCGTCGAGTTCATCTTCAAACATAAGAAGATTGCCTTGGACTTGCCGAGTCTATTCTAGTACTCGTCGAGTCCCATGAACTCCAGGTATAAAACTAAGTCCAATGTGTTGGGTCACTCTTTTTGTCCTGATACAACCCTTCTAATCGCCCAAATGAGTTCTTTGACCCTCAACAGATATGGGACTCAAAGCCTTGGACTCGTCGAGTCCCAAGAACGGACTCGCCGAGTCGATAACATCCATGCTCTATTTCTTCGATTTTTGATGTACAACCTTTGACCAAATGATAGATCCAAGCCCCTAAACTCGATCTAGCATGTAAAGTTTCGAACTTTACATGCATGCATGGGACTTTTGAGCCAAAAAGGATCTAAAATGACTCTTATGTTGCATAGGACCTTCCTTGGGTGCAAAAGCAACCCAAATCTGCTTTGTGACTCCTTCCAAGACTTAGATCCGAAGTCTTGACCCCCAACCATGTTTGCAATCATGGTTGGCCACCTCATATGGATTAAAAAGCCTTAAATCTTCCCCAAAAAGGGATCTTACAAATGGACAAGCAAGGTACAGACTTTATACCTTTCAAAGACTAAAAATGAGGCACCAAACTTGAATCCTTCAGTCTCCTCTTGATCCTTCTATGCTCTTCCTTCTTCCTTGAGGTCAAAACCCACAAAAATCACTCAAAAGCCTTAGATCTTGCACCAAAACACTTAGGGTTTACTAGGGAGGATTTCTGGGAGCATTAGGGACGAGTGGTGGCTAAATGAGATGATTAAATAGGGTGCAAACCCTCATATTAGGGTTTTGTCCAGTTAGAGCCTACTCGTCGAGTCTGGGACCCGACTCGACGAGTCCATCACTTAAATCCCGTGTCCCATCCTGCTTCTAGTCGGCGAGTTGGTCGTTCAACTCGCCCAGTCCTAGGCCAAAAATGCAAAATACTTAAATAAATTACATACCAGGAACCAGGTGCTACAAGATACGAGCTGAGGGCCGGTTGGCATGCTAGACTCGTACTTAGGGCTTGAGGTTATTCCAATTCGATGACTGAGTAGACTCGTTGTAGATTGAAATTCCAATTTGGGGTATTCCATCATGAGGATGATTGGACCCGGAGGTTAACTAGGCCTGGGGTATTCCAACCCGATGGTTGATTGGACACGACATGTTGTTGTATATGTTATTTGTTTGTGTGTTGGTACTTTGGGGGAACTCATTAAGCTTTGGATTACGGTTTTAGTTTACTGTTTCAGGCACTTCAGATGATCGCGGGAATACGAATGTGTGACCTTACACATCATCCAATTTTTATGGCATTGTGATTTCTAGGAAAATTTTGATGTTTGATAAACAATTTGGATATTTGATAAACAATTTGGAAACAATGATTTTGTAACCATTTTATGATTTTGGGTAATATATAATAAATTTAAATTTGTTGTGATTATTTTTACGGATGTTACATAGTGACCCTAAAGAGGCCGCTTGTTACTATTGCAATGAAAAGAGCCGTTAGAAGAGGAGCTGCCCCAAGTACCTGCAAGACATCAAGGATGGCAATGTGAAGCCATAGTCAGTAGGTATATACACTATTTAAACTAATAACTCACAACCCACTCGTTATTGGGTCATTGATATAGGATGTGGTTTTCACATTTGTTCTGATTTGCAGGGACTAAAAGAAATTGAAGAGTTCGAGCATGGAAGGATAAATCTGATCATGAGGAATAGGCGATCTTATCTTGTTACCTATATTGGAACTTATCATCTTATGCTTAGTAGTGATGTTAGTTTAAATTTGATAGATTGTTGTTATTCATCAGGAATGACATGAAACATTATTTCATTTCATGTATTGTTTAGATAAAGTTTTCATTACTCATTTAATGATTTAAATGGTTCAATTTTAGTTTATAAAATTGGTGTTTTTATAGTTAAAGCTTTACCTTGGAATAGTGTGTATGAAACAATGACTTGTGTTGATAGCTTAGGTAATAATGTATTTCACATTTATTCTTCAAATGGTTTAGACAAGGCCTTCTTGTGGCATTGTCGTCTAGGTCACATTAACAATAAACACATCGCCTAAATCCAAAAGAATGAAGTGTTGGAATCATTTGACCTAATCCTATATGATGAGTGTGAATCTTGTCTTTTGGGCAAGATGATAAAATCACCTTTAACTGGATCTTGTGAAAGAGGTGAAGGTTTGTTGGACCTCATACACACAAATGTGTGTTGACCCTTCAGATCCACCATAAGAGATGCTAATCGGTTTTATGTAACATTTACGGATGATTATAGAAGATATGGTTATATCTACTTAATCAAACATAAATAGAAACCTTTAAAAAGTTCAAAGAGTTTAAACATGAAGTCGAGAATCAACTAGGAAGGAAGATAAAGATACTCCGATCTGATAGAGGAGGAGAGTATCTTAGTATCAAGTTCCTCGACTATCTCAAGGAATGTGGAATAGTTTCACAATTGACTCCTCCTCGGACACCACAACTTAATGGTGTGGATGAGAGGTGTAATCGGACCTTGTTGGACATGGTTCATTCCATGATGAGTCGGGTCACTTTTCCTATTTCCTTCTGGGGGTATACCTTAGAGACAACTGCCCATATCCTCAATATTGTCCCTAATAAGAAGGTTTCCAAAACACCTTACAAGATGTGGACATGGAAACTTCCCTCGTTAGCATATATTAAAGTCAGGTTGCGAAGCTTTCATTAGACAAGATACTCATGACAAGCTAGAAGCTAGATGTGAGAAATGTATTTTCATTGGCTACCCATGAAAGTCTTTTGGATATTTGTTCTACAAACCTAGTGATAACGTGGTCTTTGTAGCACAAAGAGGAGTCTTGAGAGAGAGAGAGAGAGATCCCATATGCGAAGATGAAAGTGGGAGCATAATTGACCTTGAAGAGATTCAAGAGTCAACCAATGAAGGAACCTTAGAAGACACTAGCACTCAACCAGAGGAAGAAATTCCGGTTGAGCCAATTAATAATTCATTACCTCTTCATCATTCCAGTAGAGTTAGCATGCCACCTGAGTTCTATGGTTTCCGTATAACTATAGATGGTGATACGTTTATTAGTGATCGTACATTGGTAAATTTGGAAGAACTAGTTAACTACAAGGAAGAAATGGCGGACCCTGAGGCTTCAAAGTGGAAAAAAAAGGCAATGGACAGAAAAGTTAAGTCCATGTATGATAACGAAGTTTGGAATTTGGTTGATCATGTACCCAGTCGGAAGACAGTTAGGTACAAATGGATCTTCAAGAAGAAGACTGACATGGATGTAAATATGCACAAATTCAAGGCACGACTGGTTCCGAAGGGTTTTACTCAAACCCCATGGATTGACTATGATGAGAGATTCTCACTAGTGGCCAAGATAAAGTCTATTAGGATAATGCTCTCTATAGCTGCCTTTCATGATTATGAAATTTGGCAGATGTATCAAGGTTGTAGAACTCATTACTCGGTACCTGTTCGGCCGACTACCGAGCAGCGAGTACTCGGGAGTACCTCGGAGTACTCGGGGAGTACTCGGATTTGGAAATTTATGTAGAAATATTTTTAGGGAAATTATATATGTCAAAATCATAAGATAAAATCATAAGTTGATTGAAATATATAACAAAATTGGATACATGTGAATACACAAAAAATGAAAAACACATAATGGTCTCACTTCGTGAATAATTATTGAAAATTTAAGATATATATGTAGTAACAATCACATGTGTGTGTGTGTTAAATAATAAATCATTAAGTATATTATACATATTAATCACCGAGTTGACCGAATTTCACAACACTACTTAGTTCGTAAGGGGCCGATCGGGGAGTACTCGGGATTATGTAACTCGCCTCGGCGAAGGAGGGAGTAGCGAGTACTTGGAGGAGTAATCGGACAACTTGGAGAGTTTTACAACACTAGATGTATGTCAAAAATGCTTTCCTTAATGGGAAGTTGGCTGAAGATGTTTACATGAGTCAGTCAGAGGGTTTAGTTGATGCAAAGATTACCAATAGAGTGTGTAAGCTTAAGAAATCCATATATAGACTAAAACAAGCATCTCACATCTAGAATATTTGCTTCCATGAGAAAGTCAAAGAGTTTGGTTTCTCTAGAAGTGAGGATGAGTAATGTGTGTATGTCATGGTTAATGGGAGTATAGTAACCTTCTTGGGATAAGAATTTTGAGAGATAGAAAGAAAATACTAATTGGACTTTGTCAAAGTATATACTCAGACAAGGCACTAAAATGGTTTAGTGTGAAAAATTCCAAGAAAGGAGAGCTACCTATTCAAATCAATGCCAAATTGAGTAAGACTCAAATCCTCAGTACGGATGAAGATATAGTTGATATGATTCGAGTCCCTTACTTTTTGGTTGTAGGATCGATCATGTATGCTATGCCATGTACTCGCCCTGATGTATCTTTTTCTTTGAGCAAGGTTAGTCCCTTTTAGATAAATCCTGTCAGGGCTCATTGGATAGCAGTAAAAAACATTCTTAAGTATCTACGAAGGACAAAGGATATGGTTATAGTGTTTGGAGGCAGTGATACGTTGAGAGTAAACGAGTATAGTGACGCCAACTTCTAGACACAACTTTCGTTCTCACTCGGGCTGGGTGTTTCTATTAAATGGTGTAGCAGTTACTTGGAAAAGTTCCAAGCAAGATACGGTGGTTGATTCTACGTGCGAATCAGAATACATAGCGGTAAGTGAAGCATCGAAGGAAGTAGCTTGGTTGAGGAACTTCATCATAGATCTTGGAGTAGTTCCAACCATTCAGGAGCCAATGGAACTTTTCTGTGATAATGAAGGTGTGATTGCTTTGACTAAAGAATTGAGAGACCATGGTAAATTAAGATATATTGACAGAAAGTACCATCACATCAGACAAAGCGTAGAAGAAGGTCACCTCATTGTAAAGAGAGCATCATCAGAAGAGAATCATGTCGATCCTTGACGAAGGCTCTGAGTAGGGTCAAGCATAATCAGCATGCTAGGAGCATTGGTTTGATAATGATTTTAGTTTTAGTAATTAGATGAGTAGCTTGAAACTTGTAACAAAATAAATGTAATTGACTTTTGGTGATTAAATAATAAAGATTATTCATGAGTTTGTTTACTTCCTTTGTCAATTGTTTATTCTTGTGTTTCGTTTTGCATGTTTTACTTCCCGAATAATTTGATTATTCAAAATTCCACAATCACTCATACTTTTGGAAGTAAGTAGTGAACTAAGACTGTCATGGATTGGATTGTAGATTGTCTAAGGGAGTTAGACATATCAATTGTATTGCTACAACATTCATGAGTACTTAGAATGGAGATTTAAGTGTTGGATAAACCCACACTCAGAGAATTACTTCATAGATTATATCACGAGTAATTCTGAGATGATAATATCTTATATTCTTAAAATAGAGATATATGAGTTGTAATTTATAATTCGGTTGTGCATTGGTGTTGCAAAAATGCATCAGTAAAATGATGTTATAAAACGCAGTGTAATGTATGATTTGGTGAGTAAAGGATACAAACATATAAGTTAAAGGTTATTCGTTCCTTTTGTCCTAATGGGAAAAACAATATCTTTGGGGCCCCTCGGTGATTTGGTGTTGACTTATAGTGTTGGTCTCATCCAGGACTAAATTGAGGTATTCAGTTAAAAGTCTTATGATGTCATCACAAATCTGAAATTGGGATACAATATTTTGGACAATGAGATTGATTCTAATCTATGTCTCATGTTTGTATGATATCTTGAAGAACAAATGAATATTTGATCACTTATCTTAGGGCCAACGTCTGATCAGATCAGAGTTCGACAGTTCCTATGGAAGCACTCTTTGTTACTCCCTCCGTCCCAAAATTATTGTCCACAGACAAAAAAACACACAGATTAAGGAAGCATTAATTACCACTAACTTTATTCAATAAAATGACAGTTTTGTCCCTACTTTGCATTTAATGCTCCATTAAATGCATAGTTGGTTAAGTAATAATGAAGCATATTTTGGTAAAAATGTTATTTATTTTTAGAAGTGGACTATTATTTTGGGACAAACCAAAAAGGAAAGATGGACTATAATTGTGGGATGGAGAGAGTATTTAATTTAGAAGTTATACTGGTAATTGCAGTTATAAACTTATCCAAGTAAGAGATTATTGGATTAGGTGTCTAAGCCAATAAATGAATTACTATATACTTGAATTATTAGCAAAGTCCTTTTGGGTTGTCCTCGGACCTAGTAATTAAATATGATGACTTTTAGAGAGAGAGGGACGGAGAGAAAAAGAGAGAGAGAGAGAGAGAGAGAGAGAGAGAGAGAGAGAGAGACTGATTTATTGATTTATCATATGACTAATAAATATCAATAAATGAATTTATTAATATGTTATGAAAATAATATATTAATTAGAAATAATATTATTTAGATAATAATTAATCATAAATTAATTGGAATTACTTTTGGGATTAATTAGATTAATTAAAAGTACAAGGGCTGAAGTGTAATTTTTCAATAATTGAACAAGTTAGGGTTCTTGAACCTTGCTTAGAAGGGTGGACGAAAATTAGGGATATTCCAGGGTTTCTGAAAGATGCCCTACAGATAAATAGGAAGTTGGATAATTACCAATTTGAATTAATATTATTTTATTCAAATTAGGGTTATCTAGGGTTTCCTAAATCCACTATATAAGGACACCTTAGCCTTTGATTTTTGGCCATCTATTTATATCAAGGCATAGTTGAAATTTCTCCATCCATTCTCCTACCTCTTTAAGCCTCCTTGTTGCCAGGGTTGGGTGTGAACCATTAGAGACACGAGAATTCTGGTGCTAACTTCCAGGTGACTACAAGAAGGATTTTGATTGATTATCTGTTAGTGTAATCAAAAGGTATGTAACCCTAAAACTTTTTGTTATTTTCGAAAATACTAGGGTTCTTGTAGGGGTTCTTGATGTTCAATTGGTTTTTCATTCAATAGTGAAAACATAGATCCTTTAGGTTGCATGTGAACTTAGGTTTTAAGTTTTTTCCACCAAAATATGATTTTTGTAACATATAAAACCCATCACATCCTACATAGTATAGTGAGAAGTCTTAACTGGATATAAAATCGTATGAATAATAAATTCTTGTTATATCGTCTAGTCTGGAAAATACGCAACGCTAAACATCATCCTCATATGGAGAATCTTCCTCAAAAAGATATAGGAGGCCCACATGACTTTCACCAAAAAGATGCAAACAAGGCTTATGACAGTATATTTCGAATTCCTTGTCTTCACGACTCGCACAAAAGTTTCTGAAACATGGCTCACGTTAGAATAATAGTCTTTGGAAAGCTAAAAGCTCTATCAACGTCGCTTGTTGGAGACCCACCCTTATGGTATTAACTCTTCACTTTCACCACTATCTAAACCACCGATTCTCCCACTCCAACAACCATCGACCTCTCTCACAGACGTCTTGTTTTGCCAGAAAAACACATTTTGAACCTACGTTGAAGCATGGTTGTCGGAAGTGTATATCAGGTTGACCCTCGAGTTGGTTTTTCCATGTACCTGACTAGGACTTTCTACCAATCGCTTACAATGAGTTTTTCCCTCATTTTTGTTGCCATAAAATCAATTCATCGGAACTCTTATCAAGGTCGGAGGTGGTATGAAAATGGAAGAAACGAACCCACATCCTCATTCTTTTCTTGAAACCCTATATGAAACCTCTAAATTTTCTCTTAATTTCACTCAGGATTCACAGCTCTAGGAGGAGGGAGTTTTCACACCCCGACCGATAATAAAAACATCAGGTTGTGCGATGTTAGAGTGTTGGATCACAGATATTGAACATTCATTAAAAAGTAAAAAACAATATATATCATAAATATCACTTCCATTATGAATTAAATATAAATCAAATTTTGTCTTTGAAATACTAGAATTTATAATACAAAAGGTTTCTTGACAGTTAGGCATAACAATAGACTTCTAATAGTTCCATCAATCAACTATTGGTTCAGGGAGTGCGATCTTCCACCTCTTGGTTTCTTAGGAATACATGTGGTTTTTAAAATGTCAACATAATGTCGGCGAGTTCACATGTTTTGTATACTTTGAAAATACTTTTCATACGTAAGTTGGTTAAGTTGTATAAGTATTTTGATTTATGTTGATAGGGTACCTTTAATTTGAAAATAATATTCTATTATTCATAGGTACTATGGCTTTCGTATTTCTCTTATTATTTGTCTTATGTACTACTGAAGTATTAGTGTATTCCTATCTCGAGAGTATGCTTGTGGGAAGGAGTGTTTTCTATTCTTAATAGCAAGCTGATTGATAGTGAACTTCCATACTTAATGTAGTTTAAATGGATATCATATGAGCTTAACCTATGAGACTGTTTACTTAAGACGTGACTAATCTTAAATTAAAAAGGATTATAATATTTCATTTTATAATTATAATTAACTTATACTTATAGTAATTAGATACATTTAACAAAGCCAAATTGGCAGAGTGGTGATTTAATATATAACTATTATCCAAGTGGAGTGACAATATAATATATTACAATTATCCATTTGAATCGAGTGGAGTGACATCATAATATACTATAATTATCTGTTTGAATCGAATGGAGTGACAACATAATATACTAAAAATTTCCACTTTGAATCGATTGGAGTAACGACATAATATACTAATTATCGGTTTGAATCAAGCAGAGTGGAGACATTATTTACTACAATTATCCGTTTGAGTCGAGGGAGTGACCGACATAATATACTACAATTATTTGTTTGAATCAAGCACAGTGACGACATAATATACTACAATTATCCGTTTGAATCGAGTGGAGTGACGAGATAATATACTACAATTATCCATTTGAATCGAGTGGAGTGATGGCCTAATATACTACAATTATCCTTTTGAATCTAATAGAGTGACAACATAAGATATTATCTATGATATTTTTGGGCAGCGTACCGATAGAGAATGATAATATTCATAAAAGTTGAGAATAGTAACGACTAGGTATAGTGTTTTCCCTAGAGAGTCAGCCAGCATCACGACCACGTATAATGTTGTATTTAAAAGTTGGCCAGGGTAACGACTAAGCATAATATTATCCTTAAAAATTTGGCAGAATATCTACCAGACATAATATCATCCTAACATTTCTAGGTATAATTATATCATTAATACAATACAATTATTAATATTTATAAAATCAATAGTGTAGTATTCTAACATGTATTCTCCCCATAAAACATTTGAAAATCATAAAAATGAGGCTGTGAATGTCACACCCCCGGCCTGGCGGGGGAAACGCCAGGCGGCGTGATGTTATGATGTTGGATCATAGATAAGGATTTTACCTATTATTCATAACATAAATATCACTTCCATTTAACAAATGATAACTTACATAAAGATTTTTAAGTTCATTATATTGAGTTTTATCTTGATGACTATGCTCTTTGGTAGTCTGCGGTTCACTTCATAAGCTTGTGTTGTGGGACCTTTTGTCTCCATTAATGACAAAGGAATACATGTGAGTTTTTGTGACATCCCAATTTCACGCCAGAAAAGACCGATTTGTTTATGCTTTGTTTTATAAAATCAGAGTAATCTTTTGATTAAAAGAGTTGCGGAATTTGTTCCCAAAATAAAATATGATAAGAATTTATCAAAAGCATTTATTAAAGAAAATGTATTTTCCTTAAATAATAAAACATCGGGATGCCATGTTCTGATACAGATCAAAAGCATAAACAGTATAAAATAGACCTTACAATAGTTATTTATAACTACTAATCTATACTCCAAAATCTCTCGTCAAGTCCACCAACTTATACCCTTGTGTCATTACCTTTAATGCAAAGAAAACTGAGTGGGTCAGGCTTGGGAGCCTGGTGAGCATATAGGGTTCTCAACCCACAATAATACATTTATTATATTCCATTATCAAACAATCAACCCAATTACCCATCCCCATTATCTTCGTTTAATCTTCCCAAAAGATATTATCCTAAAGGTCATCTCCTATATCATATTTACCTCTCATCTCTTTACATCTTATTTCCTTATATGTTTGTTCCTAAGAACTTTTCCTAAGGATCACCGCCTGCATCATATAGACAATACTAATTCGGGGATCACCCCCTCAATATGTGACTAGTAAGGGTTAGGGTATCATCGCATGAATTACATAGCCAAAACATCGCCTGGACTCATAAATCATAATAAGGGTTAGACTATCACCGCATGAATACGCAGCCACAACATCGCCTGGACTCGTAATTCATAATAAGGGATAGACTATCATCGCATGAATACGTAGCCACAACATCGCCTGGACTCGTAATTCGTCACCTATCTATCATCACCTAATTATCATCACCATTATATCCTCACCTATCTCTTATCACATTCTTTCAACACACATCAACTATTTCATCTACCCATGTTCCACCCAACATACTTGTAGATATAAATTACATATATAGTTTAAATCATTTAACACCCATATAAAAACATCAATTCCAAGCCCATCTCAAATAGACAAATAATATATAACACATAGCACGTATTTTATAGCTAATACTTTATATTTATGTGTTAGAAGAGAGTAACCACACACTCACTTGATCAGAAGATGATCGGACAGCACTACGACTTGCAGAAGTAGTATTCTTCGGTAGATCTGGAAGATCTTCACAAAAATCGGCTTCTCGCAGGCAGAGCTTCGGCTTGTGAATCGTACTTATCGGGATCTTCGGGGCCTCGGGACTTGCTTCAGGGCTCGGGAATGATATCGGGGCTTCGGGATATTTCTTGCACGTAAATCGATGCAAAACGGGAGAGAGGAGAGAAAATGAGAAAATGAATCGGCTGCACTCGACTTCTTTTTATAGGGGGCTGAAACCCAAATTACGCTGGGCGTAATTCTATATTACGCTGGGCGTAATGGGGATAAGGCCGCTGACTCCCCCCCTTTGGATAATATCCGAAATTTAAATTTAAATTTAATATTTTATTTATTTAATAAACTTCAAAAATTCATATCTCCCTCATACGAACTCCGTTTTCGACGTTCTTTATATCCCCGCGTAGGTGAGACTACGCTATACAAATTTCGTTTAGACTCCGTCGGCTAATTTTGAATTTATTTTTATTATTTATTTTTAGTAGGTCGGGACAGAAAAACTCTGTTATAAAATCATAACTTCTTCATCTGACGTCCGTTTTCGCCTATCTTTTTATCGTTTTACTACAATTAACGATATCTTCGATTCTCGTTTAGATTGTTTCGGCTAAAAACGTTCGGTCTCAAATCGGGTATTCGGGCTGCATACTGCTATGTCGAAACTTAGAAAAATCATAACTTCCTCATACGAAGTCAGATTTGGACGTTCTTTTTATGCACGCTCACGGTTTAACGTATTCTACGACTTTCATTTAGATTGCTAAGGCTAAATATCGCTCTAACATAAATTCACTTTTTACACCGCGTTGTGTCGTGCCGGTTCTGTCGCGAAACTTCGACAGGTCATAACTTCTTCGTTATAACTCGGATTTCGGCGTTCTTTATATGTACGAAATCCTTGTAAAATATACTACAACTTAGTTAAAATTATTCATTCTAAATAATCTTCTATCAAAAAGTCATTTTTGACGCTTATCGTCCCTAAATTGACTAGCCCTGATCTACAAGCGTTACAGTTTTGAAAGGTCAACATAATGTTGGTGAGTTCACAGGTTTTATTGTTGTAAAACATGTTGTATTTATTTATCTCAAACCAGTGTCTGTTTGTATCAAACCGTTCCCTTATTATTTTGGTAGTAGGTTCAGATGGTTAGTAACTAGATCTGAACCTGGATTTTTGGATATAAAGATGTATTATATTACTTTCTTTTATTCTTGATAAGATCTCTAAAATCCATTATTGTCACTAGGGTAATATTATCTTAGTATTATTTTATTATGTTGCGTGTGCTACAACTCCATTCGAGATGTCCCTTAAAGAATGGTAGATTTAGTTTAACAAAGTTACGATGAGTTCCTATAATTGAGCTATGACTACTGAGTTCCCAGAAAACCACAACGCTTCATTGAACGTCACAAATGTGTTTAGAAAGTTATGTCTGCTTCGACTTGCCATCGGGTTGTAGCTAGCAACTACAGGTGGGAGTGTCAATCCCATATATATATATATATATATATATATATATATATATATATATGTGTGTGTGTGTGTGTGTGTGTGTGTGTTTCAGCATATTGAGGAATCGTGCCTCGTCTAACTCTTGTTGTGGGGGCCTCACCTGGTCTGTCATGTTGTTATTCTTCGTTGTATTTATATGAGATACTTATTATAATTATTCGTCTTATACATATATGTAATTAGTGTGTTATGTGTAGTCGAGTATTTGGGCAGAGTAACCACTAGGTACTAAGCCTTATCCAAATGGTGGTGTAACATCCCAAAAATCATGACCAAAAGTTTTATTTTTAAATCATTAAATAAACCATAGTTACCAAAAATCATTTATCAAAACAGGAACCATATTATCTCAAAACATCAAAATTAATATATCCATATCAAAACACATGTCAAATATATATCAAAGTAACATCCCAGGCTAACATCATGGTGTGTGCAATGCAGTCATCCCGAGCTCTTACCCTTGCTAACGGAAGTACTTGAAACCAAAATTGAAACTTGTAAGCATGAAGCTTAGTGAGTCTCCCCAAACTACCACATACCATACATATAAACACAAAACCACATAATAACATATCATGGGCCCCACCCGTTTCATCGGGCCCCGCTCGACATCAGACAAAATTTGGCATTGGGCCTCGCCCGACATCAGACAAAGTCCGGCATCGGGCTGCACCCGGTATCGAGCAAATCTCGGTATACATATAAACATATCGACAAATACTCATAAATAATCACATAACATAAACATATAAACATTCCTTAGGCCCGCCCGACATCGGACCAAAATCCGGAAGCATACAAACATTCCTCGAGCATTGCCTGACATCAGACCGTAATCCGGAAACATACAATACATACACATGCAAGAATCACGAAGACACCAATCATACAAACATTTCTCGGGCACCGCCTGACATCGGATCAGAATCCAGAAACATATAAACCTACACCGGGCACTGCCCGACATCTGACCTTGGTCCGGAACATACTAGCATACATATACGGTCTGACATTGGTGCCTTCGACCCATTCATACAGGAGGAAACTCACCTTGCAAATCTGAATACAGAATCTTACGGTAATAAATCTCTAGCGGCTGCTTTGACGACTCCCCGAGCTATCAGTAGAACATAACACTTAGTCAAAACTCAATAATCCTTCTTAGGGTAAAATGACCATTTTACCCCTGATCTAATTCAGACCATAACCTAGGCCCAAATCCATAACATCAATGGTCTAATTCTATCTAGTTTTTCCAAGCCTATTTATAGCCTAATTTTCTAAATTAGGCCCAACTCCTCAAATGGGCCTTCCCTTAAGCCCAACATACCTTAGCCCAATAATTGACTTCTGATGGCCCATTATGCCCCATAATAACAAATTCCATGGATCGGCCCAAATCGAGGCCCAAATGACGAAAACCCATATCCAGTAAGTACGCGGGGCGTACTCCTCTATACGCTAAGTGTACAGCTTGCATGGCTTGTACACTGCACGTACGGGCTTGTACGCCCAACGTATTAACCTGTTAAGCCATAAACTCCAAAAAGGCTTAATCGCCTAAGACCTTAAGCTTCAAACATAGATATGAGTCCAATAAAGTGTCTTAACCCATAAAGTCGATTACTTGGTGGATTGCAATCCACCAAATGGACCCGAACTTGAAATATGGCAACCAACTTCCATAGAAATGAATAAAACTCATGCATGGCCACAATAAGACCTTCAAGATGGTAACTTTTCTGTCCTTGGGACTTATATAGCACTAAGGGTGGCAACCTTAAGTTTAGAAATGGATTTGGACCATAAAAATCCATTATTGGGACCAAAAAAGTCCAAAACACCATTACCATAGATCTAAGCATACATGAGGCAAGTTGCGAGCTTTTTACCTTAAATGAATACTAAATGATGATGATATCTTAGATCCTTGAGCTCAAGCTACACAAAATCTTCTTCACCAACTTCTTCTTTTTCCTTCCAAGCTCCAAACCACCAAAATAGGCTTCACAAGATCAAAATCACAGAAGGATGAAGAATGTTAGGCTTTCTAGGGGTTATGAGTTTGAGGGGTTGGTAAGGAGGCTAGGGTTTGGGACATAATGATGTATTTATATGACTTAAACCCTAAAAATTAGGGTTTTGGGTCGGCTCGTGTATGTTACACGTACACACATCAACCCCCGCATCTAATGTTGCCACTATGCCCCACGTACACCAAGCTTACGCCCAACGTACGTCCTCAGTCGGCCCACTCACTAACGACCCAACTCAAATAGTCCAACATCACTCTCATAATCCAACAATTAATTACAAAAATTAAATAATTTAGCATTACCTCGAACCACGAATGTTACAGGCGGTTATAATAACAACTAGAGTATCAGGTTTCTTGGTAACTGGCCAACGTAATAGGTAGGTATGATATTATCTATTAGTGTTAATTAGTATTACAACTAGACATAATATTAGCTTTAAAAGTTTGGGCATAGTTTCTACCGGACATAATATCATCCTAATTTTATGTGCATAATTATCTAACTAATCGTATGCAATTAGTAATAACTGTGTTGTATTTGTATTTTAACATGTATCCCCTCAAAAAGGTTTAGAAAATGGGGTCGTGAACTCACTTGTAAATGTGAAACCGTTGATGTAGGGTAGAATTTGAGAATTCAAAACTCTAGATGCGCTTGGGAGTCAGTAACACAAACATCGAGGGAGAGAGAGAGAGAGAGAGAGAGAGAGAGAGAAATGATCAACCTAAGCCTGCTATCAGGAGATTTCTAGGTGCACGTCGCGCACTGCGTGCCGCACAACTTGCGCGTGAACCACCCAGGTGTTGATATGTGTCCTCTTCTTATGGTGCTGCGTGACCCATCAGTTTTGTATCGAGTAGTACTTTGATTCTCCTTTACAAAGTTTTGGCTAAAACTCAACCGATTTCTCTTTAAACTTTTTATGACACGTATTCCTTATGTGTGATTGATTTTTATATCTTATAAAATTCATATTTATAACTTCTTTGACAAATTGATTCTCAAATTAATATAACGAGATTACTGATTACATCAAATGAAAAGTAAAATTCAAACACATATTCGAGTTTGAGAGCTTTATTTTGATTTTGAAAACAATTTAGGATGTCATGCCAACCTAGATTGCTATTTTTCCACTGCAACAATCTTTAAACACCCCATAAATAGATTTTGATATTATTTTAACCAATAAAAATTAGATATAACAATATTTCTCATGAGAAAAAAAATCTAATACTCTTTTCAAGTTGTAATGTTGAAACCACCCACAACCGCATAAACAATGACATAAACAAGAATGTGAGAATTATAAGCTTGATCCTAATACAAAATTTTGTTAAGCTATTTCTTTTTGTTTTCTGATAAAATTATCAGTTATCCGAACGCAAGATTACGGTATACAAATGTTTTTGAAAAGATATGAGGACTTTAAAAATCATTTCTTAAAACAATTAAACATAAGAAATGTAAAAATCTGAAATGTTTTATAATACTCCATTAACCCTTTAAAAACTCACATACTTTCAAACTGATTCTAATTCTCCCTGAACAATCTTTTTGTTATATGTTTGTACGTGATTAACAAATATAGTTATTTTGGTCAAAATCATTAAATTTATTATATTTCTCTATAGATCCTGCAACAATACTCTCTCTCCTCCCCCACTCACTCAAACACGTCCTTTTTTTCCCCTGTCTCTCTCACACACACAACCTGGTTATAAATATTATTGTACGAACCCTAATCCGAATCAACCATTAGCGCCCGCCCGCCGATCACCGCCTTTGTAGATCGTCATACTCAGATCTCTCCAAAATTCACATCGATCTGGAGATCCGACGGTCGTTATCATGTCTAGCAAGGGCTGTTCATCACCATCGCCACCGATTGTGATACGATCTGTGTGGGCCTATAACCTAGAACCGGAATTTCGCTTAATTCAATCCATCATCGACGATTACCCTTACGTTTCAATGGACACGGAGTTTCCGGGCGTCGTTGTTCGCCCAAACGCCGGTTACAACTACATCTGTCAGCAGACCCCTTCCGACCACTACCTCCTCCTCAAATCTAATGTTGATGTCTTGAAACTTATCCAGGTCGGTCTAACCCTCACCGATGCGAACGGAAACCTCCCCGATCTAGGCGAAACCGACTCCCAAACCCGTTTCATCTGGGAGTTCAACTTCAAGGATTTTGATCCGTCTCGGGATCAGTACGCTTCTGACTCGATCGAGCTGCTGAAGCGACAAGGGATTGATTTTCAGAAGAATCACGACTACGGGATAGACTCGGTCAAATTCTCTGAGCTGATGATGTCGTCGGGGTTGGTCTGTAACGAGCTTGTGAGCTGGGTTACGTTTCACAGTGCTTACGATTTCGGGTACTTGGTTAAGATCTTGACTGGGCGAGGTTTACCCGATGAAATGACGTTGTTTATGGAGCTTTTGAAAACTTTCTTTGGGGATAAGGTGTATGATGTTAAACACCTGATGAGGTATTGCGAAGGTCTTTATGGTGGTTTGGATCGGGTGGCTAAGACCCTCGAGGTGGAGAGGGCAGTCGGTAAATCTCATCAGGCCGGGTCAGATAGCTTACTGACATGGCACACCTTTCAGAAGATTAGGGATCTTTGCAGCGGTGGGCATGAGAAATATGCTGGCGTTCTTTATGGGTTAGAGGTTTTCTGAAATGTTTTCATCATGGTAGATAGTAGAATTTCCCCTTTTAATCCTATTAGCAAATCAACAGTTGTATATTTGTTGGCTTTTTAATATCATTCTCCTTTTGATATTCCTTTTATCCGGAGTCTTTTCATTTTGCACACTTGATATACTGCTATTAGTCAATTATACATGTACAACAACATACTAACATATATAAACAGTTGAGGTTATAGCTGCTCTTGTGGTTCTGATTGAAATGATTTTGATGGCGATGGTGTAACTGAATATACGCCCTCATCTGGTGAATGTTGAAACCATGGATTCTTGTTTAAGGTGTTGGGATATGTTCAAGTTAGGGCAGTTTTTGTCTTTCAGTAACATTGTTTTTGTGAGTTTGACAACCACAAGGGTTTGGAGAGAGATGTTGAGGTGAAGTCTGAAAGCTTGAATGTTGGGCACAGAGTATATTATTCAGATTTGGACATTTTGTAACAGAGGTAGACTGATTCATTCTTTAACACCTTGCAAAAAGTAGCATGCTTTGTGGTTACTGGTTAGTGAAGGATCTTTTTGTGTATAACTTGTGATCTTTGTGGTTCTTCTTCAGGAGGAACAGGATTCAGAAGAACTCTGCTGATTCTGCATCAAGCTTTCAAATAATCAAATATGAGGTTAGATGAGAAGCAACTTCTTGAACTCTAAAACTTAAAAGCATGTCTAATGTTACCTTGTAGATGTTAGCTATGTGCCTCTGTTGCTATTCTTCTGAAATGCCTTTGACTCAGTCAAATTCAGGGTTGAGTCTTACTTACTCAGTCACTCCTTCACTAAATTGGCAACTATCAGAAAGCCCCTAAATTATGTATATTTATATTGGTTATTCTGCAAAATACAAGATGTTAAAAACTTACTATCGATTCTACCTTTTAGTTCTTTTTCTCATGTGCATTGCACAACAAAATTGTTAGTAAAAAAGGATACAAGGATTATCTACATATTGTATGCATTTAATTACTAGAATCATGTAGATATCTCCATATACAATATTATTTTATCCTGCTAAATGATCTTTCAGTTATCGTAATGGTGTTGTACTTATTCAGTCTTCTGTATTCGAGTCTAGAAGGCATGACCTAATGAGAATTCTTGATTACATAAACATTTTGGAACAAGAAAAAAACTCTAGAATCTATTATCTTTTATAAAATATGAAAAGGAACATCTTACCATCCATAGAGTTTTGAGAAATCTACAAATTGATGTAAAGATCCCAGAGCCTCATGTCGTCATAAAAATAAGTCAAAAACTACTAACGACCCTTGACCCAAGCCCAAGTGTAAAGGAGTGCATACTAATGGCCTCATGTACTCATGTGTTGCTGGTAAGTAGATTGAGCTTTGAGAAAGTTGTCTCAACTTGGGCCTTTTTGACTTTTGTGTATATGAACATTTTCAATTTATTGTGGTATTGACAAATGACAACACTTGTATCTCTTTAAAGTTTAAAGTAATCCGGGGATGCCCTCATTCGTATTAGTGTATTTGTGGAACTCTACTCCCTCGAATATAACGACCTCATGAGGCGACAAAAAGCAGCGTCTTTGAGGAATGTTTGTTGGGCTAATGCCATAAAAGCCCCCTAAATTTTCAGAAAATGTTCGGTTATGTCCTAAGTCCATTCTTTTGTCCATAGTAACTGTATATTTACGCAAAAATTGTCATAATTGCCCTCTTTTTCGATTTTACCCTTCTATGGCATCGGGGTATGTTTGGTTCTAACCTGACCATGACTACCTATCCAATCCATTCCCCTTCCCTCACACAATGACACCAGATGCCGACGCTACCAACACCACCGTTGAAATCCTCCTCTCAATCCGTCCATGGTTCGACGACTTCCTCTCCTCCTTTACTCTCCCTTCTCATCTTCATCTTAACCCTAATTCTCCGCCCAATCGTTCCTCTTCTTCTCCGGATACGAACGTTAATCGTTTTCAATTTCGATTTCGAGTTCGGCCATCATTTGGTTCTCATTTCGTTGATCGTGATTACGATTGTTGCGGTTGCTGTCGTCGGAGTTTGGTGGAACCTCTTTAGCTCGATTCTGATCGCGGCTCCTCGGTGAGCTTACAGGCGAGTTGCCATATGGAGTTTTGCTTTCTGGTGTTGATGAAGATGGAGATTCACGAGGAGCCTACATATAGGTTTGATGAAATTTTGAAGAACAAATTCGATTTGATTCTAACAATACTATTGCTTGTACGATTTTTATATACATGTAAATTGATTGATGATTGATGATTATGTCACTGTGTTGTTTCAATGGCTATTTTTGTTTCATAAGATCTCATGTTTGTTGCTTGTGGATTGTGAATTCACGGATTATGAATTGTGATCCAATTAGTGTTCTTGTTGGCAATTACTGCATTCACATAACACTGAAACTCAAACTCAAACTCAAAATTGGATTATCGATTGAATCAAGTTCAGGATCTCTCAAGTTGGAATTTTATCTGCATGCGATCTTCGGGAAAAATTGCAACATGTTATATACCAAGCAAACCAAACGCACTCTAATCCTATAACCAAACATCCCCTAATGCCATAAAATGGCAAAATCAGAAAATATGGCAATTATGACAATTTTTGCACAAATGTGCGGTTTTTGTGAACACAAAAATGGACTTAGGACATAACCATAACCGAATTTTTTTTGAAAGTTTGGCATTACCCATGTTTGTTCGTCACTTTTTATGCACTCACATATGACAATTAACAACAAATAACCAAGTTTTAACAATCCACAAATAATAATAGATTAAATAAAAGGCATGATTACCTTTTTACCGGCGGCGACAGGCGGAGTAGGGCTGAGAGCGTGCGTTTTATATTTCTTGAGGCTTGGGTACAGGTCAATTAAAATAAAAGGCCTCTTAAACTATTTCATAAAATAGAAAGGTGTGACACACACCTATCACACATAAATAAATAACGTAGTAAAGTTAAATTAAAAAGTAGATTTGTGTATAAAGAATCGATACAAAATATGCAATGAATTCGGTGTTCATGACAAAGAATTATATGAAAATTGAGATCTTAAGGTTGTTTTATAATCAACTATATCAATGGCATCCTAAGATGTATATGTTGTAGTACATGCAACCGTATTACTTTTATAAAAAAAATGGAACAATCTTTAGGTCATGTTTTGTTAATATCTAGAAATTTGGATTAAATATAAATATCATTGTATAAATTTTTTGTTATTTTTAACGGACGACCTTCAAAATATTGGATAAAATTAGGATTTGGAGGTTTATAGCAATTGCCCTTTTTGTGAAAAATGGTATGACGGTCACCTGTTACAATCGCCAAATCCATTTATCTTTGAGGCTCGAACTTTAAAACGTTTTTGTTGCATTATTTTAAACATGTTTAGGAAGCAAAATACTTTCATTTTCCACCTTAATATCGAAACAAAGTGTGAAACTCATTCTTTTGAACAAAGCCAAGGAGTTTCAAATTTTAGGGTGTCATTCAATGATACGTCATGACGAAAATACATGATATGAAAAGAAATTGGGACGAAATCGAAATTCGAATTCGTGTTCGTGTTAAGTGTAAAAAACACGACATCGTGTCGTGTTCAAAACTCGACAAAAAATTGACACAATTTAGCATGTGTTTGTTGTGTTATATATCATTAAATATTAATTAAATAAACTAACAATTATACTATGTTATTTTTGTCGTGTTGTTTCGTGTTTTAATCGACTCGTTTTCGTGTTAATGAAATAAACATGACATCATGTTGTGTCGTGTTCGTTTTACATACAAACTTGTCTTGTCGTATAGTGTCAGACAAAAACACGAAAAGATTGCCCGATTTTAGACCCCTACTTGATTTTAAATATGTATAAATATATATGTAACATCCCCCTCTGGCACGTATCACAATATTGTCCGCTTTGGGCCACTCGGCACGAGGACTTCCCAGGGGGTCACCCATCATGGTACTACTCTCGCCCGAGCACGCTTAACTGCAGAGTTCTTATGGGATCTGCTGCCCTCACGGCTTTAAAACGCGTTGTGATAGGGAAGGTATCCACACCCCTTATAAGGAATACTTAGTTCTCCTTCCCACCCGATGTGGGATCAGATCTAACCCACTTTTTTTAAGTGGGTTAGATCTGATCCCACATCGGCTGGGAAGGAGAACTAAGCATTCCTTATAAGGGGTGTGGATACCTTCCCTATCACAACGCGTTTTAAAGCCGTGAGGGCAGCAGATCCCATAAGAACTCTGCAGTTAAGCGTGCTCGGGCGGGAGTAGTACCAGGATGGGTGACCCCCTGGGAAGTCCTCGTGCCGAGTGGCCCAAAGCGGACAATATTGTGATACGTGCCAGAGGGGGATGTTACAATATAGACCTTCGAAATAACAAAATCTAAAAGCTAGATTATAACCATAATAAGGGTTTATGTCATGATTTAGCAACCAACTATAACATATGTGTTCATTTTTTAAGAATGACAAATCTAATATACTCCTAATTCCACATATGTATCAGACGAGGCTTGAATCATGATTTCAAGAATGGAGGGTAAATGTTTGTCAAAATGTACCATTATACACTTGTTATAACCAATGTTATAACATGTTTTATTGATTATCTGTACCGTTTACATCCTGATTTACCAATTATTTTGTATGTGCTTGTTTAGTCATTTTTTTTATTGTAAATGAGGTGGAGGAAGCAAAAAAATATTACACCATAACAGGTAAATAAAAACATAAAAACATAAAAAATGAATTGCTAAACATGATCATAAAGCAAACCAATTTGTAAATGCTCATAGCTTCCAATTCTTCAAATAAAGTGTTTCCCCAACCTTAAAATCAACCCAAAAAGGTTTTTGAACGAATAACACACACACACACACATATATATATATATATATATATATATATATATATATATATATATATATATATATATATGTGTGTGTGTGTGTGTGTGTGTGTGTGTGTGTGTCGAAAACAAAGAAACCGCATCACTACCAGGTCATTGTCGCATCATGGAAGTCGAGAATCCACAATATACACAAACTCATCAGCAGGGGTGCAACACACTTATTAAAGAGGTGTGACACGCTTCTTCAATTTTGGCTGTGTTTCGTTTTTGTCCTTATCAGCTCAAATCAGCTCCAATTCTTTCATTTGCTCATCAGCTACGAATATAACATTTAAGATTTATTTATTAAATAATTGTTTAAAATATACAACTAAGACAAATTTTCATAGAATGTCCTCAAGCTTTTTCGTTTGTCCCTAAACTAGTACAAACGAAACTTTTTTGTTTTTGCAATGATGGTCCCTATGGAGCAAACCTTGTCGTGAATGTCTGTTAGATGAATCCGTTAAGTTGAAAGAATTTGAATAATGATTATTTTCTGCCATTTTATGAAACTTGCCTAAGTACCATTTGTGAAATTTTAAATAAGTCTATTAAATCTTGTATTAATTACAAAAAATCAAATAAAAAGGCAAAAAAACTAAAACATATATTTATAGAAATAAAAAGTTAAAACTTATAAATTTTAATTATAATGCAAATATGTTTTATTTAACATATATATAATTTTTGTTGTCTAGACTTTATCTAAAGTATTCAAACTACAACACATCATTAAATATTTTTGTTTTGTATTTTTATCTAAAAATATTATAAGTATAAAAACATCATTTTATTATTTTTAATTTTTACATTATTTAATTTTTAAGATTTAGCTTCATTTATCTTATACAAATATTTTTATTTTTATGAAAAAATATGATGTGTTATTATAAAAATAATAATATGTTGGTATGTTATTTTAAAAATATAAGTATGCTGTTTTGAATTAAAGATAAAAATATGTTTCCGTTTGGGTTTTATAATATAACTGCGATAAATTTTACATTGGTTAGATATAAACATTTTATTTTAAGGTTTAAAAAGTTATTTAGTTTTATCAAATTTTGAATATCTCCCTTAATAAAGACATAAACTTTAAAAAAAAACGTATGTTCGTTCCTACCTGCCTACACATGTTAATAGGAAAATCTCCAGAAAAGTCTCAATATACAAAAAGTTAAAAAGTCGAGACTTTTCTGTTAAAAAATATAATTTATGACTTTATTAAAAGATTTCTCAAAATATTGAGACTTTTCTGGATATTTCTCAATGTTAATATGACACGAATTTATGTTTAATTCGTTTTATTTAATGGGAAATAAAATGTTTTATGTTTAAAAGGTTTGTGTTTCAGAAATAATATTGTATCATATTTTTTATTAAAAAAAATATTTGTATAAGTTATCATTTGTGAAACACAAACATAAACCTTTTAATCATATAAAATATAACTATAATTGTATAAGTTATTATACAAATATATTTATTTCTATAACAATATGATAGATTATTATTTCTAAAATACAAGTCTTTTTAACATATAAAATATTTTTATTTACCTTTAAATAAACTGAAGTAAACGAAATTAGTGTCATATTATTCACATGGTTAATTATTTTAACATATGTAGCAGTGTAGTTAATTATTAGTTTTTATATATAAATAATTTATGTTTTTTTTAAGGAATCTATTAAAAATTTGATAAAACTAAATAACTTTTTTAAAATTTAAAATTAAAAGTTTATATCTAACCAATAGAAAAATTACCCTACTCATATTATGAAACCAAAATCGAAACATATTTTTATATTTAACTCAAAACCACATACTTATTTTTTTAAAAATAAAATAGCAACATATTATTATTTTTATAATAAGGTCTTTTTTTAATAATAACAAATCATAATTTATCATAACAATAAAATATATTTGTATAAGAAAAATAAAGATAAATCGTAAAAATTACATAATGTAAAAATTAAAAAGTAATAAAATGATTTTTTTATACTTCAAATATTTTTAGATAAAAAATAGAAAACGAAAATATATAAGATGAATTGTAGTTTGAATATTTTAGATCAAGTACAGATAAAAAATATTTATATATTAAATAAAAGATATTTGCATGGTGAATAAACTTTATAAGTTTTAATTTTTTATTTATAAAATATTATATTTTCTATGTTTTAGTTTTTTTTTTGCCTTTTTATTTTATTTATGGTAATTAATACAAGATTTAAAAGACTTATTTAAAAATTAACAAATGATCCTTGAACGAAATTTCACAAATGATTTTAGGCAAGTTTCATAAAATGACCGGTTATTCAAAATTCTTTCAATTTAACAAATTCATTTAACTGACATCCACGATAAAGACCATTTATATGCGATGTTTGCTCTGTAAGGATTATCCATACAAAAAAAGATTTCATAAGAACTAGTTTAGGGACAAACGGACAAAACTTAAGAACCATCTGTGAAATTTTGTTTATAACTAATTATGGCGACACCCGAAGACATACTATATTGAGAACATTCCATGAACAATGATGTTGTCAATCTACAAAAATATTACTTGTACTTATTTTTAAAAATAACTTTTAGAGCATCTTCGTTCCAAAAAAATAAAATCCTTCATGCATCTCCGATGCAAACTTTATTTTTTATAGTTTTTTTATTTGTTTTGACTACTTAACATCACTCAACACCATTACCCATGGGAGATGATAATTTTTTATGTTTCAATACTGTTGGGATAAGTTTTTATGTTTTTGATCTATAGTCAATATACAATAATGGTTTGTTTGTCCATGTAACATTTTTTTTAGAACGATAAATATATTCTACTCCTAAACTACTCCTAATTCCATCTATGTTTCTCATGAGACTTGAACCTCAACCTCTAGGAAGAATGGCAACACTTGATACCGTTGTTTTAGTTTTAAATAATTTTTATTTTTGATATATATTTATTTCTATTAAATGTTATAAACGTTTATATATTACAAACCATAGTAAAGTTTAAACATTTATTAAAATATATTGTGTTTAAAAACAGCTAATTAATTAAATGAAAGAGTTTTCATATATATTTTAGATGTGCGTAGATGAATTAGTTTTATTTTATTTTATTTTAAATGACAAATAAGACTTGAATCCTCAACTACGAGCAACACTGGATACCGTGGTACTAGAAGCTGTTAAAATCATAAAAAATATTATTGCAAAAATTAATAATTAAAGATGTAATTTAATTAAAGATCAAAATTAATAAAATTGTGAATGACAATATCTTTTAAATCATTAACTTCAATTTATCATTGGAGATGTATAATACTCCCTTCATTCCAAAATTATAGTCCATCTTTCTTTTTTGGTTTGTCCCAAAATAATAGTTCACTTCTAAAAATAAATAACATTTTTACCAAAAGACTCTCTCATTATTAATTAACAAACTAAGCATTTAATGAAACATTAAATATAAAGTAAGGACAAAACTGTCATTTTATTATATAAAATTAATAATAATTAATGTTTTTTCTTAATCTTTGTGTTTTTTGTCATTGAATAATAATATTGAGACGAGTGATATATCTTTTAAACTTTTTCAAAGTTATAAACTTTGGTACCTAATCATGAAAATTATAAATGAATAAGTTTTGAAGTTGAGAACTAAGCAATGTAATCAGCAATCACCATCTCCCAAGCATACATCCCCTCCCTTGTCGTCTCCTGTGCGTTTTTTGGGCCCCTTCCACTAAATACTCACACACAGCACCAGCCATAGTTTCATACATAAAACAACCATCTTCATCATCGTCATCATCTTCTTCTTCAGTAAATATCCTTTCATTTCAAGTTTCTCTGATCGATTTCGCCAATTTTATTGATCTGCTCAAATTCCCAGATAGCATCAACGAATCGTTTCCTGCTTACAAAGGTAATGTTCTTCCTGCTCATCAAGAGATCCCCATTAAAGATCGTTTCATCTTATCTACAACAAAATGTGCTTCTCTTTCTCTTTCTCTTTCTGTTTCTGATTGCGTTTTTTTAATTTGAGTACACTCACTACGCGAATGGAAGTTAATTGGAGTTGATTATCTTCATTTTCTAATCAGATTCGATTCGAATTAATCGGGTTATGGATACTTTCTGTAAAGATTAAAGCAAAAAAAGTAATAATCATCCAATCTCCTCTCATTGTTCCAATCATTTCAATTCATTAGCAGAATTACTTTATAGAATCATCTACCATGGTTGGGTATGAATCGAATTTAGGTTATAGTTCTACAAAAATGTTGTTAAATTTGATGAACATCCCAAAACCTATTTCTTTCTTTCTTTCTATTTTGCAGCCAATTTAGCCGAAATTGTGAGAAGATGCTGGGAGGACTCCTCACAACCACTCTTGTGTAAGCAACTTCCTTTCATCAAATCTCAAATTTCGGACGAAAACTCACAAGATTTAAGTTCTGGAAAGTGGGTTTTAGGTCAACTTTTCTGATGTTTGTTTATGGGTTCAGGTTAATTCTTGGATACGCATATCCAGCTTTTGAGTGCTTTAAAACCATTGAACGACGTGGTTCAGATAACGCAGAATTAAGATTTTGGTGTAAATATTGGTAAAACATTATTCTCTTGCATCTTCCACAAATTCAAGAATTGAAATATTTCAATTTTTGTTTTGATTAGTTATTTGTTCATGTCTCAATCTTTGATTTGTTGCTTATGAATTTATGATTTCTTTTCAGGGTCCTAATCGCAATACTTACAGTTTTTGAAAGATTCGCGGATATATTCGTTTCATGGTATGTATCAATAAACTTTTGTATACTTAATTGTTATTATTTGATTATTTGATTATTCTTTATATGTATATAAATCATTGAGTGAAAAATGTTTGATAGGGTACCAATGTATTATGAAATGAAGCTAGGGCTTATTATCTACTTATGGTATCCTAAAACCAAGGTAAAAAAAATGACTGTATTTTGTTCTATAACATTTTACTGTATTTAATTTCTAAAAAAGGAAAGTTTACGGGTGTTTTAGGGAACAGGGTATGTATATGAAACCTTGTTGAGGCCATTTTTATCGCGACATGAGACCGATATAGAAAGACATTTAAATGAAATGAGAGCGAGAGCATATGATGTGGCGATTCACTATTGGAACAATTCTTCGGAGTTGGGACACGCTAAACTTTTAGAGATTTTACAGTATATAGCTTCGCAACCTACAAGACCAAGATCCGAGGTACCGTTTTTTTCCTTGTTTTTTACAAAGAAAACTACTAAACTAAAACTAAAGAAGTCGTCAAGTCGATAGGGTGATACTTGTTTTTTTATATAGTTTCTGTGTGTATATTGAACTTCTATATTACCTTTGGAGATATAATAAATAGTTTTTTTTTACAATAGAATCCTGAATTAGTTAAGATCCTGGTTGGATGAAGATTTGTTCATCCAACCTAAACATTTTTAGCCACTATCGTTGATTGGATGAAAATCATCCAATCATAAGCTCTACAAATCATGGTGGTGGCCGGTTTATGTTGGCCACCACTCCACTTCCTCATTTAGTTGGATGATGTTTGATATGAATAATCTAATATCATCCAACTAAGTAGGTTGGTTGAAAATCAACCAACCAAGATTACAAATTATGATCATTGCCTATTTTAGGGAATGGCACTACTATAGTGAAAATTGTATATCGTACATTGTAGATAAGCCGGTATCAAATTTGACAAGGATACAGAGTCCGCTCAAAATAATGTGTTAAAAGACAAGTAACACCGAGTTAACTCGATAATAATTTGATTTCAAGACAACAAAAAATTAGAAGACTAATAGTAGTAGCGATTTTTAATTGACTGATCGAATGATTACAAAAAAATTATATTAAAACAACGCAAAAAAAATGTGGATTAGGAAGATTCGTATAGACATTCTTATAGCTCATTACGTGATTATGGGTTCAAGATTACATAAAAAATTGGTAATTAAAATGAACAACAAAATTACATATTGGGCCAAATAATGTGAACAATCAATTTCCCTCCTTTTTATAATGGTACAAAACCCTAACGATTTTTTTTTTAAATTTGTATAGGGACCGCGAAATTATGAAAACTTTGGTGACAGAAGTCCTCCGCCGCCACCTTCTCCTCCGGTTGCTCCAACCACAACTCCTCAGCCTGATCAGGCTGAGGAGAGAGTGATACCGACTGCTCCACCGATGCCGAACATTAGTCGTCGCCACCCTTCAAACCCAGGGGAGTTGGAGACCCCTGGATCTCCAAGTGGACCCCCTTTGAATCCCGGTGAGAAAGAACCTGTTTGGCTAAGGTTCAAACGATCACAGGGACTATGAGTTTTCGACAAACAATTCGTACATTTATTGTTGTATTATGTTGAATTAATAATTATATTAGACTTCCGCACTTAATAATTAAGTCAGTTAGGGCTAGTTGATAGTTTTTGATTGAGAAGATCTGATTAAGTCTAAACCAGTGATACTCAACTTTTTGTCCGACTAGTAAGAAGTCATATAGAGGCTATAGGACTGAATGATAGGCTTCTAAGTATGATGTTAAACAATTTGAATTTAATCAACTCACGGCGACCCCTTAGGCCCAGTAAGTCATTGCAACTTATTGTTAAAAAAACAATTTTACAAAGCAATAGCGTATTAAATAGTATGCCACCCTAAAAAAATATTTTGGAAGAATTGTCGTTATAAATATCAATCACGATTAACTCACTAAAAATATAAATCGCACTAAAAACATCATGAGCTTATACGAAAGTTTGATAGTTGTTAAAAATAATGATTAATGACATAACTTTTATGTGAAAGTTTGAAATGGAAGTGAAAGGCTTAATAAAATAATTACTTATTGTGTTTTTTTTTTCCTTTTTTTTTGTAGAGGCAAAAGTTGAATAAAAAAAAATTATCGTGGCAGATTTGTGAAGAAAGAGGTTGAAAAGGTGGAGATACGAATAGAACTATACAAGGATTGCGGGGCCACGCTGTGGAAATACAAATTACAAAGGTTACTCGTGTACCATATCACATTTTATTTTCTGATTATTTTGTTTTCTGTAATCAACTAAATAAGTGATGAAAGTTTGTTTTTTCTTTTTCTTTTTTAAATTGTTTTGTTTGAAATTATAATGTGTGAATATAAAAATATGTTTTCTTAATTTCTTTATTATTGGTGTTATAAATAACTAAAAGTAGTTATCAAATAATTATAATTAAATATGGATAAAGAATTGTTGAAATTGTCAAAGTTTGAGTTCCGGCAAACCCAACGGCCACACAATCCAGATTATGATACAACTCGCAAGAATGTTAGCAAGGAAATAACACCCAAAAGAGTAGGACCAACAACTAGCGTAACCCCAACCCAACTAAGGGGTTGTTTGGAAAACATCTAAATGGTTTCATTAATAGCCAAACTTTGAATCGATAGATTCAGAGCTTTTTGATACTCCATTTAACTGCCTTTGAATTGGTCAACATCTGTTAAGGGTTTCGCCACAACAAGACTCCACCTCCGTCCTCCTCCGGCGCCATCCACCTCCGCCCTCCTTCAACACCATCCACCTCCGCCTTTCTCCGAGGACCCCAATGTGGTAACAAATAATTGATTTTATTTATGCGTGTACTGATTTTCTTTGAGAACCGTAACAAACAGCCTAAAAAATATGATGTGCTTGATTTTGCTTGAGAGCTATAACAAATCCACCCCCTCTTCACACGGCAAATCTAATTTTGCTAGAACTAGTTTGTGCTTGAATTTCCTAGAATTGATTTGTTCTTGAATTGTAGGCCTCCAATGTTTGTCTACAATCAAGTTGAAAGGAACTAGTTGATAATATTGAAGCATTGAAGAAGATTATTGGAAGTGAATAAAGGACTATAATTGGTAACATGTTTTTTTTTTTTTTTTTTTTTTTGTCTATATTTCAGTTTTTATTACCAATTTGAAGTTATTTATATCCATTTCTCCACTATGATGATTAACAGCGGACACATCTTGTAGTGTGAACTCGTGATGTGTTTTAATTTGTTGTATTTTTCCCTGTATTTGATCCGCTATATGTTGGCTTATTTTTTGTGGAAATATTACAATTAATAGTAAGGTTCTTTTGGGTTACATACAAGGATAACAATAAACAACTGATAACACGAGAAAATTATATGGACCTGATTCATTAACTAATTAAATGAAAATCTGATGATCTAGAAGGTTCAAGATAAAGGAATTGGAAATACAAATAATTACCAACCCAATCTTGAAACCCTAACCTTTAGAAGAATGTGCGGCGCGTAGGCCCTCTATGCGGCATGTAGGCGTCGATTTCAACTTCTGGTTTATGGCGTTTAGTGTGTTCGTCCATGGGTGAAGTGAAATGTTGTTGGTCTCTTTCCTTGGGTGCGACTATGAAAGAAGAGATCTTCATTGGGCTCTTAGCACTAATTATTCAATCAAGATCCATGAAGGTTTCAACGGCTACAAAGGTATGTATTCTAGCAAGTTTAAGTTGCAATTGATTGGCACAACATAGATCCTTGTTTGGTTTGTGAGGTTAATGTTTAAGTTGTTTCCATTGTGTGCTTTTGTGGCATTTTTAAATCCCTCATAATCCAACAATGTCCTACATGCAAATATTATTCATAAAGTTATATGCCAAGGAAAATGCAACATGACATGATAACTTAACAAAAACTTAATATTTAATTAATGGTAACAACAATCATCTAAGTCTCATATTTAAAGATCTTTGGTGAATCTTTGACTACACAATATTTAGTTGGAAGAATTTGGGTTGCGGTAGACTTAAAACATGTGGATGATATGGTGGGTAATCCATTGATTCGTTTTCAAATCATGACACTACTATGTCTTTGTGACCATGAAAGTTCGTCTGCAATGACTCCAACACATGATACATAGCCTTATGTTCGAAACAGTAATTAGTCGTTTGTAGAAATTGGCCTGAAAACCGTCATTAGAGAAGTTCAATTTCCAAAAAAAAATGATTTGATTGGTAATTCAACACCATTGGAATGAATACTTTTTTTTTCTTTTCATTTAACTACTAAATAGATTTGTTTTTAAAATTTTAGATTTTATAAATATAACTCTTATCATTTAATAATATTGTATTTTACCCTTTTATCGCATTTCAAATTTAAATATTTCTTATTTCTTATTAGTTAATTTGTTTTACTAAATCTAATAATATTGTATTTCTAAAATATTAAACTGATGACGAATGTATAATATCTTAACTGCAGTTTTTATTTTTATAACTATAACATAATTTTTTCAATGCAATTTTATTATACTTAATTTTCAAATATTTATTATTTTCTCTATTTTAACTAAACCACTTTTATAAGAAAAATGACATTGTATCGCAACAAAATTTTTGTTTTGTTTCAGATTGGTCCAAATTGATTTTTCTTTTTTCTTTTCTACACAATATGTCACTAAAGTTGTGACAACCGGCAAAGTTGTGACAACTGGCAGTTCTGGATCAGCAAAAGTCAAAGAAGTCAACGGGTTAGAACGTAAATCGTGATTTATCCCTTGCTTCTAGGGTTCTCGACTTAGGACCCAAAACATAGCGATTTTGGTTAGTACTTGGACCGAAATCACCATGTGATCTCGATTGGTACATGGACCGAAATCACCTTGTGAATTCGGTGGTACTAGACAGAAATCACATGTGATTTCGGTGACTCTATAAGGTTTTCGGTGGGAAAGAAGAAGAAAAGATAGTTGACTTTGTGACATGATATTTCATCATTTTCAACACAAAAGATTACCCAACGTATATCAAGGCTTTTATCAAACAAATAACAAGGCAAACCTCACCTCACCCCTCCTTCTTTAAACACAGCCGAGAACTCCTCAAACCCCCTACCATCTTTAAGTTCTTCACCTTTCCTCTTATGAACAAATCCAAGCTCTTCCTAGATAAACTTTTCCAAGTGGTTCTTGACAATTTGGTAAGTGTTTTCTTCATAATCTAGTGTTTCTACACACTTTCATGTTAGTTTCATCTCATTTACACACATTATTATGTGTCAAAAATCATAGGATAATACCATCTTCAAAGAGTTCTTCAACCACCTTCAAGTGTTCTAGGCTTGAAGATCTTCACAATCATATCTTTATTCAATCACAAACACACTCAAGGTGAGTTTATACCCCTTATTTTTCGAGATTTTCATGTTTTAGAGGGGGGGGGGGGGGATACAAGTAAATATTGTATAATAATTTAAGTTATTATACGTGCTTCATCTCTTTGTTATGTGTAAAATATTATTTGCATGAAATATGGTTACTACTAGTTATTTAAACCTTTATATGTGTTATGATAGTTTGAAGTACAAAACTATGCAAATCAAGTATAAACATGCCATATTTTCTTGAGGTTATAAACACAAACTATAAAAACAAGGATTTTTGTGAACATAATATGTTTTTCTAGCAAAAATGATAATAACTAAGTTATGGCACCATTTTTATGGGTTTTGACCAAAAATATGTTGTTTTAAACATATAAAGTTAACTCTACTTAAATATCTCAAAAAGGTGAAAATAAGTTTTTTCTAAGTTATTTTTCACTATTACTTGTTATTGTCGTTAAAAGAAATGCCAAAAACTAGGAAAATATGGTTTTACCATACCAAAAGTTCTTATACTTATGTAGATGTAAATTATATGATATAAACCTTTAAAACATCTAAACATGTTATCTTTTATATATATATATATATATATATATATATATATATATATATAAAATAGACACAACAACACATTTACAATAAACCATAATAGATATAGTTTATGGGGCATAACACTATTTTACCATTTTTGGGATGACCAAATAATAATAATAATAATAATAATTATTATTATTATTATTATTATTATTATTATTATTTGAACCGGCAAATACAAATATACTAATGTACTTCTAAACTAACACCTAATTCCACCTATGTCCACGACGGGACTTGAACCCTCGACCTCAAAGAGGGAGGGCACCACCTGATACCGCTGGGTTAGAAGCCCTTTGGTATAATTATTTTACACTATGAAATTTCTATGGAAAGATAACATTTTCTATGAAATAATTATTTAAAGGTATAATTATTTTAAAGGTATAATTATTTAAAGGTATATTTTTTGAACAAGTAATTATTTAAAGGTATAATTATTTTACACTATGAAATTTCTATGGAAAGATAACATTTTCCACTCACAAAAGGGTTTTAATTACACTACACGTAAATCGTTAATACACTTTTTGTGAGACATCGTCTTCACGTACCAACCAGGGTACCTACAAAAGTCATGTATTGTAACTAGAGTCTCGCTAAGAGAGCGTGACACTTGTGTATAGATCTATATGAGATTGACAATCCCGCACCTAAACTGTTAGGTACAGTTAGAACGGCAGGTCTGGGGTGACAAATGTCTAACATTCCGCCGTCTGAAGAACGTTGTAACATACCAACTAGTCGCTAGCATGGTTAAGATAACTCACATGAGGTATTAACAATACATTTGATTTACGGGGATATCATATATTCAATTAGTTCTATATAAAGATGAAACTTCATAATACTATTCTCTAGTACAACACTACTTACATTTTTTTGGTCTTGGGTTTAAGACTTACAGTTCATTTTTAAAGAAAATAATGGATTTTCTGAAAGTACACTCTATCATTTTTCAAGGAAAAGCTGCCAATTTCTCTCATACAAAACGCTTATGAACTCACCAACTTAATCGTTGACACTTTTTCAAAATCACTTGTATTCTCAGGAAATCAGTGAACAAGTAACCAAAAAGGTTTTGAGGATGGGGTGTCGCAGCGTCGCACCATTTTTTTGTCATATGTATATGGTATCAAGTAAACAATGTTTTGGATACAATGTAAATTTCTTAATTATCAATATGATGGTTGTATGGCTTTGATCACTATTATTCATTTTGTTATGATATTGTACATGAATTCATCCACCCTCATACCTTTCTGCCGTTCTGGTTTGGGGGTGTGACAAAATTGTAAAATCGATGTGAATTAAATTATTATGAAACAAATGAAACGGAGTTTCTAGCTAATTGATATTTACTTAAATAAATATATAAATTTGTAATGCCATGTAATATTGATGCTAGAAACAACGCTTAGCCACTACCATCATGGATCTTGGGAAGAAACTGTTGGAAAATTTTAGTATAAATATTTATACTTTTACTAACTTTGGACATATATAAATATATACATATGTTGTATATATAATTAACTCTAAGTGAGTTTGTGTTCTCCTTTGTGAGAACTTCGAAACGATATAACATATGTCCAAAATGAAGGATATGTGAATGAGATATCGATACTCAAAGATGTGTATTTGAGAATAAAGTTAACAAAATAGATGAATGTGGGAATGAGTCCCACATTGGTAGAAAGACCAAACTAAACCAGTTTTATAAGCTTGAATGCATGAAAGGATTACAAGCTTGTGTCTATGATTTTACTTCAAGTCCTACCCACACGCAGGGCGGGGTGCAAATATTGGATTTCGTTTATAAAAACCATCGAGCTTGTGCATTGGCGTGACATGCGGACACGAATGCAACTCCGAAATCCAAAAACTCGGGCCCGTGTAACCCTCATCATACATACTTATAAAGCTGACATATTTTCTTGAATCTCATGCATTTGAAACCCCCCTTTTTAACTTCCTTTCACCATATTCATTTGAAACTCCCATGACTTATCAATTTCTTTACAATAATATTATAAATAAGTTAAATAATGTTCTATAAACAAGAAAGGGTGTTTTATTATAATGTCTTCATCCCACATCAATGGTGAGAGTAAACAAGAGAATGTTTCCTCTTCTATAAATAGGAAAGGTTGTGAAATGTTTCAAAGGGACCAAACCATGAGAACTTCCTCATGCTTACCTTTGTAGGATTTTGAAGGTATTATTTGGTGAGATTGTCTATATTGGCAAGTGTCCAATTAACTTTTAGAATTCCAAAAATGGTTTTGAACCGAATTTTTTCAGGTTTAAACTGTGTTTCAGTTAGAAAAAAATTATGTAGTTGGGTATATTGAGTTGAACCGGAGTTGGATCAATTTGGACCGATAAAGGAATCATTTTCCTTTCACAACAAACATTTGAAACTCCCATGATTTTTCAAATTATTTATAATAGTATTATAAATAAGTTACATAATTTTATATAAATATAAAAAAGCATCTACCTAAACCTAAAATTATAACTGTTTGAAAAATCACTTTGATTCAAAAGCACGAAATATATACAAACCGGTTTTCACTAGAAAAAAAATATGTAGTTTGGTATATTTAGTTGAATCGGTCTGAGTTTGATCTATTTGAACCATAAAAGAAGCATTTTCCTTTCACTACATACATTTGAAACTCCCATGATTTTCAAATTGTTTTCAGTGATATTTTAAAAAAGTTACATAATGTTATATAAATATAAAAAAAACATCTACCTAAAAATAAAATTATAATTGTTTGAAAATTCGATTTGATCAAAAACACGAAATATATACGCAGATTATATTTTATAAATGAATACTTTTTATAATGAACTTTTGAATCTTGAAAATATATATAAACAAGCTTTCTATATTAAGTACCTAACTGAATTTATGATTTTAGAATTGAAAAAAAAATTATTCAATAAGAACTTACTTTTTTGGATAGCAACTTACGAGATTATAGAAAAATAGAACTATTGAACAATAAAGAAAGGGTGTTTTACTAAATAAGTTGAATAATGTCTTATTAACAAGAAATCGTGTTTTATTACACTGTCTTCATCCCACATCGATGGTGAGAGTAAACAAGAGAACGTTTCCTTTTCTATAAATAGGAAAGGTTGTGAAATGTTTCAAAGGGACCAAACCATGAGAACTTCCTTATGCCTACCTTTTTAGGATGTTGAGGGTATTCTTTGGTGAGATTGTCTTTATTGGCAACTGTCCATTTAAGTTTTAGAATCCTGAAAATGGTTTTGAACAATATTTGTTTAGGTTCAATCAGAGTTTCAGTTGAAAACCCGTTATGTAGTTTGGTATATTGAGTTGAATCGGTCTGAGTTTGATCAATTCTGACCAATAAAGGAATCATTTTCCTTTCAGCACATACATTTGAAACTCCCATGATTTTTCAAATTGTTTCTAATAATATTATAAATAAGTTACCTAAACATAAAATTATAATTGTTTGAAAAATAAATTTGATTCAAAAACACAAAATATATACAAACTGGGTTTCAATAGAAAAAACGTTACGTAGTTTGGTATATTAAGCTGAATCGGTCCGAGTTTGATTAATATGGACCGATAAATGAAGCATTTTCCTTTCACCACATACATTTGAAACTCTCATGATTATTCAAATTGTTTATAATAATATTATAAGTTACATAATGTTATATAAATAGAAAAAATCTACCTAAACATAAAATTATAATTGTTTGAAAAATCACTTTGATTCAAAAGCACGAAATATATACTCGATATATTTTATAAATGAATTCATTTTATAATGACATTTTGAATCATGAAAATACATATAAACAAACTTTCTATATTAAGTACCTAATTGAATTTATGATTTTAGAATTTAACAAAAAGTTATTCAATAAAAACTTGATTTTTTATAGCAACTTACGAGATTACTGAAAAATAGAACTATTGAGCAATAAATTTTCTGAATAATGTTTTATTTTTATTATTTAATATTTTATTTAACAAAATGAAATTATTGGCAAATAAAGAAATGAGTTTAACTAAAATGTCTTCATCTCATATTGATCGTGAGAGTAAACAAGAGAATGTATTATCCTCTATAAATAGGAAAGATTGTGAAATATTTTAAAGAGACTAAGCCATGAGATCTTCCTTGCATCTAACTTTGTAGGACGTTGAGTGTATTCTTTGGTGAGATTGTCTTTGTCGAGAAGAGACCAATTAAATTTCAGAATTTCGAAAATGATTTTAGACCGTATCTTTTAGATTTGGATCGAGTTTAATAAGGATCTGAGTGTCTTCTGGCTGAGTTAGGCAAACTCGCTTCCATTGGAGGCCGAGTTTAAGTAACATGTCGAGTATTTGGTTGTGTTAGCCATGTTTTACAACCCCGTATGTAATACAATTTAAAGTTTTAACCTTATAAAAGACGTCACTATTATCATATGTTCTACATAATTATGGTAATATTTATGATACAAAACATTTTTTTTTTACTTTTTAAGATATAAAGTTCTCTCTATTATCATATGTTGTACACAATGATAAAATTTAAGATAGATAAAAAGATGTCTCTATTATTGTATTTTCTACATAATGATAATATTTAATATAAACGTTTTAATTTAATATGAAATTATTATTTAATAGATAACAATAACGATTTATTTATTTTTAAAAATTAATTTTTTTCTATTTTAATCATATAACTTTGTATATGCAAAACAACTTCAAATTCTAACCTTATCTCTTATAATATAGTTCAACATAATAACAATATTAAAAATCATTTTTTATATTTTTTATGAAATTATTATTTAATTGTTAATAACAATGATTTAGTTATTATTAATATAAAATATTTTCTTATATCCCACGCAACGCGCGGGAATTCGCCTAGTTTTTTCTATAAAAAAGAGACTTCTAGTGTCTTAATCAACATACAAATGAAAATACTCTTCTTCTGGCGATTCTTTTAGGCAAGTGGATATATACTCCTCCTTCTCTGTACACCTACTTTCGACGATTCTTTCAGGCAAGTGCAGTTAAAGCTTCACCCACAGGTGGCAAATATTCTAGAAAGAAAGTTTTCCTTAAATATATTTAAATCGTTGCTTACTATTCATTTTAACTTAATGTAGAATAATCAGTCATCAATCAGAGACCCATTACACGTAGAAGTTGATCGTTGCTTATTCATTCAACTACGTAAAATAGAATGAAAAACTCAAAGTTCAGTAAATCTCAAACAAATTAAGCATGCTTGTGGATAGATAGAGACATTCGGATTCTTGTAAGCAGAAAAGTGTTCGAACATCAAGTAAATTGAAAGGCTTAGACTGATTAAAACAAAGACACCAACAACTATTGTTGTCCATAGAGGTGGAGAAAACTTGAGAGCTACAACCAAATTAGAAAAATCTCCTGCTCCCAACTTGTTCATCACCAAAGATAAAGAAAAAAAACAAGGGTTTTCTCAATGAACTTACAGAGAAATCTAAATGTAAAACAATATTGATTGAGTGATTATAATGAATATTCTCCCTCAAAATCGAGAGCTTTACCCCAAATCCTAGTCAATTGGTTTGATTTGCAGTGGAGGTTCGTAAATTGGGTAGGTATATGAAGGATGAGACGACTTTCAATTAAGTTCATTCTCCATCATCTTTGCTTTCCTCATACTCTTCTGATTAGAATTCTTCAACACTCCACCTAGATTCCCCTTCTTCCTCCCGCCTCCGTCGCCACCATCATATCCATAGAAAATTTCAACGAATATCTCATCTACATCACATATGTCAAACCTAAATCTCGATATGGATTTTTTTGTGCCTCTATAAGTACGAGACGATTCATCAAGTGGCCCGATTTGAGACCTTCCTCCTTAGAGTTTCAGACCGGCAGAAGAGTTATGCACACTGGTGACGTCCAGACCTTGAATTTCAGTTGGAGGATTTGGTGCTTCTGAAGGTGTAACCTTGGAAAGGTGTCATCCGATTTCGGATGTGGAGCAAGTTGCACCCCGATTTATCGCTCACTTTAGGATTACCGACCAAGTGGGCAAGGTTGCATACTGACTAGATTTGCCTAATGAGCTCAATCAAATCCATACCGACTGGACTTGGGAGCCGGAGGACGAGATGCGAGACCACTACCCGGATTTGTTTGAGCCTGCAGACTTCAAGGACGAAGTCTAGATCAAGTGGGGGAGACTTGTGTGACAACCCGAAATTTCCATCTTGTACAGTCAATCAATTCAATCAAATTCAGACTTGTTTATGCCATCTGTTAACACTGTTTAGAGTCTGTTTGAGTGCTCTAAGCCTAGTACAATCAAGAATCGGGTGTTAGGAAGTATCTGCTTGAGTCCATTGTGCCCTAATCAAGCTTTAAACCCATTAAGAGGAGTTTACGGCCAAACCTCCATGTTTGGGATGTAAACTCATTGGTTTGGGCGTGAGCTCATGTTAAATACATGAGTTTACATCATTTTCCTCATTTCTCTTCCATTTCAATGCTAGAAACTCCATTTCTCTCTCAAGTATCATAAGATCTTCATCCCGATCTTCCAAAAAATGTAAGATTTATTTATCTTGATTTGTTGTTACATCTCTTTATCTAGTGATTGTACATGAATTCATCCATGAAATCACTTCATTTTGTTAGATCTTCAAGTGTTCTTCATTTCACCAAGAACACACACTAGTGTTTTTGGACCTTAAACACCCTTACAAGCTTCTAATATGTAAGTACTCTTACCTTAGTTTGTTTCATGCTTGAATCACTTAGTAAACACCTTGAAATCATCAAGAAATTCAAGAACATTAGGTGTTTACGGCCAAGGCAATCTCCTTTGGCAGTAAACCCTAACTTGTGGTGCAATGTTGCCACAACTCCTTCATAAGTCTTGGAACCAAGTCTAGAACACTCCCTAGTGACTTATAAGGCCTTAACTCACAAATAGGTACCTAATACCATGAGTTTACGGCCGTAAACTCATGTTGGTAATACCATTTGGGCCGTAAACTCTAATGGTTTATACCATTTGGGCTGTAAACACCCTAGTGTGGCCATACCTCCCTTATATGCAACCCTATGCGGTTTAACACTTCATGAAAAGTGTTTACTAGTCCCTAAGGCTGTTTCACTTCATAATTAGTTGTTATAAACACTAATTAGATATGTATATGTGTTATTATATGATAAATAGGATCCGTGTGTGCTCAAGTCTTCACTTGACACTTAACATCCTTCACCGATCTTTCATTCGTATCACTCACTACATGTGAGTTCATACCCCTTAATCTACCTTTTAAATGATTTTAAATGCTTTTATAGGGGGGGGGGGAATACAAGTTAAACTATATAGTTATTAATCAATCACATGTGATCAGTGTTCTAAAAGGCGCGCCATGGCGGGCGCCAAGGCGCGCCATGGCGTGAGGCGCGGCGTCGCCGTTACGAAAAGCTTCATAATGCTGCTGTTAGACGTGGCACATGGCAAGGCGTGATATGGCGTTCCATGGCGCGTTATGGCGTGTTATGGCGCATGTTTTTTCGTTTGAGACACGTTTTTTTTGCTCTTTTTTATACCTTTTCTAATCGGACATACAAGTATTATGTTTTTTATTAACTTTATGTTATTAGTTGTTGATATAACACTTCTAAAAACTAGGTATATTTGATATAAGTTTACATTTATGCGGTAATATAATTATAAATTAATACAAAACTGCCGCCTTACATCACGCCTTGAAAAACGCCATGGCTCGCCATAACTCGTTAAGCTTGAGGCTTGGCCATGCCGCCACGCCACGCCTCACACCTTTTAGAACCTTGCATGTGATTAATAACTAGATCAATCAGATGGATTCTTATACTGTAAAACTGTGTTATCAACCATCCTTGTCAAAACATCTTTATCAAACTCTTTTGTGTTAAATCTTTATCAAACTCTTTCCTATACTTCAAAATGTGTTTCAAACAAAGGATTTCTTATACTTTAGACTGTCTTATCAACAAGCTGCTTTTAAATCGTTTTATAAATTGACTTCAAGTCATAAATATTTATTATTAAACTCTTCAAATGTTTTACAAAACTTCTTTTAAACTTATAGATATTGTCAATTGCATGTCTATATATGTATAGTTATGTAAGTAATGTTTAAAGGACTTAGGACTGATAACTCGCTTTATTTCCTTTTCCTTGTTTGGATGTGGCCTGAGAGTATCAGTTATTTGTCCGAATGTCATTTAAGTATTAGTTATATATTATGTATACATATGTAGGTATAAAAGTTCTATCATTTAGTTAAATACCTTTGGGCAGCAAAGGTATACCTTCATTCATTCAACTACTAAAATTTACTAGTATGCTATTATAGGTATAGTTTAGGAGAATACTATCATATACAAGTACTATAACAGAGAATACTATAACAGAGAATACTAGACAGAGAATACTATAACAGAGAATACTATACAAAGGATACTATACAGAGAATACTATACATAGAATACTATTACTATAACAAGTATACTATAACAAGATTCAGAGATAACATAATGTGAGATACTGCTTCATGACACATCGACCATTTCGTTATGTCACGTTTTGTAACCAGAATCTCCTGGAGGGAGAACGTGAGTTTGCGTATAGATCTATACTGGATTGACTATCCTACACCTTTGTTGTTCACTACAGTGGGATTTGCAAGTCTACGGGTGGCAATGTCATTTCTTCCGACGTCTTTCATCGTCGTGTTATAGTCAGATTAGTATGGTAACAATCATATCACATTTTGCCTTAATTAAACCATTGGTTTTAAGGTAGTTATTACTTCAGTGATTAATACAAATAATACTGCAGTACACATATACATTTTCCCATTACATTCAAATTGTGATCTTCTCACATAAAGGGTAATATAAAAACTATATTTTGGTAATATTAGTCATACTTGGGAAAAAACATCCATTTTTACAGAGAAACAAACGTACAAAACGGTTGAGTCTTGGTAGAAGAATACTTTTTATACTAGTAGGAAATATAGGATTTTCTAGGAGTTTTCAAACATATACAAACATTTACTAGAAATAATTACAACATTTACAACATTTAATAGGATCATTTACAAACATTTTCAGTAAACTTACACAAACATTGACACTAAATACTTATGAACTCACCAGCTTTAATGCTGATCTACGCTTTCAAAATAACTTGTATTCTCAGGTCATCAGTAGACAGGTACAGTCGATCAGGTTTTGAGAAGACGGAGCATGTTCAAGACTCGTCTTTTATTTTGATTACTTGTTTTGGTGTCTTATTACTATTAAAGAACACACTTGTATGAAATTATACTATTAATGCAATGGATGATATTGTTGCTTATTTACTACTTTGCATTGTTGTGATATTGTACAAGACGTCCTCCGCCCCAGAACGTTTCCGCCGTTCTTGGTTTTGGGGTGTGACAACTTGTAACACCTGTTCCAGGTATTGATTTATTTTTATAACTTTTAGGGTTTACATCCTATTTAAAGAACTTATTGCGCCTCTTGTGGCCTCCCTTATCACCCTAACATCCAAAGAAAGCCCTAGATCGATCTTGAACCTTCTTGAGTGAGAGAAAGAGCCTTTGTGAGTGATTTTGGGGCATTTGTGAAGGATTCTAGAGCTTGAAGAGTTAGGAACAAGGAGAGGAGTAGTAGATCCAACATTTACTCTGTCTTGGCCATCATTTTGAGGTATAAATTCGTCACCTTGATCTCTAGTTGATTATATCCCTTTTCTTGGAAGTAAATGGCCATTTTTGGTGAATAATGGAGCCAAGCTTGGATCTGGACTTATCACAAGGACATGGTTCCAGATCTGGACCTCTCAAGGTCCCCAATAGCATAAAGTTGCTCACTTTATGCAGCCTAGCCCTTTCCATGCACAAAAACATTGTAAGAAACCTAGTTTTGAGGTTATGGACTTGAAGGGCCTTGCATGCACGTAAAGTTTGCAACTTTACGTGGTATCTGCACTAAGGGAGTTTGGATCTGGAGTTTAGGACCATAGATCCCACTAAAAAGGGCTGAACTTGGAAAGGACTGAAGGAGCTCGTCGACTCCCTTAGTTGACTCGACGACTCGGGGTAGGGTTTGCCATTTTTGGGTTTCTGGATAAGTGCAGTGAAGGATTAGGGTTTTGATCCATTCAGACCTTAGTTTTCTGGACATATGATGAACTCGACGAGTCAATAGGGTAACTCGGCGAGTTGAGGCGGGATTTAGTGGGATGGACTCGGGAGGAACTCGGCGAGTTACAAAAGGTAACTTGGCGAGTTAACGAGTCATACAGGAACTCGACGAGTTCATGGGTGCACTCGAAGAGTTGAGGTCAACATGGACTATTGACCAGAGTTGACTTTGAGAGTAATTATGGGATTATGACAAGTTAATCACTTGATGGTTATAGGATGTTGAGGAGGAGCAGTGCGTGGGACATACCTGATTCTAGCTTGTCAGTTCAACATTTGAGAAGTGAGTCTTCTCACCATACCAATGAGTCTAAGGCACCAAGGCCAACCCATTTTATGTTATGTGGATTGTTAATTAATTATGCATTATGATAATATGACATTTGCATGAAAGACCACGTGGGGGTTCCCGTGGCATGTGATATAAGACCTTGGAAGGTTTCCATGACATACTAGTATATCTTCTTGTATAGTTTTCATTATGTCTTGTTTGGTAGTGAAGACCTTGTGGGGGTTCCCAAGGCAGGGAAGTGATGGGTTTTGAGCATTCTAACACTCCTATGGTGTACATGCAACCCTATAAACCTTGGATCTATGTTTTCTCTATTATACATGCAAATATTCTATATTCCAAGGTTTCATCCTAACTAGCATAATAAGAAGTATATACAATACACGTATCTAGTAGAATGACATATTATTATTATTATTATTTTGTCATTTGTAGCCCAAATATAACAGTAATCTTACTAATGAACTACACCAGATCTTGAAGGAAACTGGAGAAGATTTGTCTAGATTACATGTTCTTGTGAATCTGGTAGTTAAGTTACTTTCTATATATCATGATCCATGATTCATGTGATGTATATGTTTTGACATTGGCTTTGCATGTATACATCGAATTCCAGATGAGAAGACCACCATTTGTATGGTGAGTTTGAATCAAATGCTGGAAGAGCATGAAAAAAAAAAGTTTTGTTACATCCTTTCATATTTCCATGTACTTTGATTTATGATTAAAAATGACATTTTTCCTGTTTGCTATGCGAAAAAGTAGGAGATTTGTATTATGTTATTGTCTTTTTCTATTTTATTTGTGGCTACCTAATACACTTTTTAAATGTAATTTGTTTTCTAGCAGAATTAGCAACACAAATCCAAACCCTCCAACCCATGCAAAGTATAGGAAACTTCTTTGGTATTTAAATATATTCTTAAAGGGCTTTCTAAGCTTTTTTTTCTTTCTTTTATTATATATATATATATATATATATATATATATATATATATATATATATATATATATATATATATATATATATATATATATATATATTGGAAAAGTTAATATACCTTAAGTGTATATAAACTTAAATACCCAAATTTATCATACAACGTCGTTTTGTATCATAATATATTTTAATTGTCCAATGTTCTCGTAATTTAACTTCTAACTTGATTTACTTCTATGATTTTTATGAATTACACATTTATCTTCCTCTTACATAATTTTCATTTTCAACTAAAATATGTAGCCTTGTAGGTGTTCGGCAAAAGGATGTGATGTAAGAGAAAAATTATAGTGAAATTTCGAAAAATTTGAAATTAAATCAAGTTAAGGGTTGAAGTTTAAAAACATTATAATGAATATATCAAACAAAACAACGTATTATAGTGTGTTTGGGTACCTAAGCTTATATACCCTTAAAAGTATATTCTTATATATATATATATATATATATATATATATATATATATATATATATATATATATATATATATATATATATATATAGGGAAATGATCAAATGAGAACACTTAAAAGGTTGAGAACGCGAGAACAGTTCTGGACCAATCAATATATAAGGGTATATTAGTAATTGTATATTTTAATTAAATAAAAATAAAATAAAATTCAATCACATCCCTTAAATTTAGGATCAGTTACCAAAAACAAATTTATATTCAATTTTTTATTTTTCTTATTAATAGAATATAAAAAATATTTTTACCAAAATTTACTTTAAAACTGAAAAAAAAATTAATTTTTTTTCTTAAAAAAATCAAAATTTTCTCGTATTTCACATTTTTTTTTTTCAAAAAATGAATAGAAATCCAATCCCAAATGAATACACTTGTATTCAAAAATGAAAATTTTATTCAAAAAACCTAATATGACTCCAATCACAAATGAATAAACTTCAATTTTCAAATTATCAAATTTACAAATAATCCAATGCCTTTTTTCATCAAATAAAAATAAAAATAGTATAAAAATTATCATTTCTTAAAAAGGTGAATACCTTTAATCATAAATAGATACACTTATTCACACATGCATACAATGTTATTCAGAAATAAATACAGTCATTCACATATGAATAGACTGATATTCACAAATAAATATGCTGCTATTCATAAATAAATACAAAGTAAAAATAGTGTAAAAATTAATATTCCTTCATAAAATGAATATATCTGATGATAAATGAATACATCGAATTATATATCATCCAACAACCAAATCACTAAATATACACACCAATTGGCTAACACAACCTTGCACTCTTTCTTATGCTTGGACTATTTCTTCACCCAAATTCACACACAAGCACCATTTCAATTCACAATAAATTTGGTACAATCAAAATCACGTCCTTCACATCTAAAAATTGATATGTCCAGATTTTCTTTGATCTTCAAGAACAAATAAAAGTACATCGAAATATAAACTGAATTCGTTTAACTCTTCCCTTGGCTTCTTCCTTCCTTTTCCAAACAAATCAACCAAACACCCCATTGAATGTTGTAACAGTAGCCGGCAACACAGTTGCCTTCCTCTTTCTTCTCCCCTCGACAGCAAGAGCACAAATGGTGCTTCTTTCCACCCATTAATCAACCAAGAATTGGATCCAACCACTTGTTTGGACCATTTAAACAAATCAACCTCAACCCAAACATTCATCAATTTTCAATCAAAACAATCAAAAGAAAACATCCCAGTTCATTATCGATACAAGTCGACACAAAAAAATGAAACAAGAAGGTTACCTGTTAGCCGACTGCTTCTGTTTATCTTTGTCCCTTCAATCAGGACAATACCCAATCAAATTCACTAAGTTGGGATGATGTAAAAGGCTAAGCATAAGAACTTCAATAAGAAATTCACGGTTACTCTGAAGCCCGTTTCTATCCAATTGTTTCACAGCTACAACCTATTATAAAAGATTATATAATTTTGTAAGTTATAAGATTATATATACTTTGTAACAATAGATAAAGATTGTAGAATCAGAAAAACAGAATGATTCTACCTGACCACTGCCCTGAAGACGTCCTCTATAGACATGGCCGAAGCCTCCCACCCCTAAAAAGCAATCATGGCTGAAATTGTTGGAAGGGGCAGATGGGTGAACTTCAGGACGATCAACCCCAACTTTTTGATGATTCGATTTTTCCTCCACCCTCGAATCAACGCAGGAAAAAAAACCCATTAATCCCCCTTGCGCTTTCTCACACACACTCTCTCTCTCTCTCTCTCTCTCTCTCCTCAAATCAGAAAAGAAAGGAAATTAATTTAGAATCGAATCAGTTGGCTTCTAGATTTTCAAATGCATAACGAGTAATCTTGATGTAAACCCAGATGAAGAACCTAATCTTGAATCCGACCGATCAAAGATTTGGAAGAAAAGAACATGCGGGGAACGTAGAAAAGAAGGGGTTGTTGTTTTGAACAAAAAAATTACATGGGAATGTGTATCAAATCGAGTAAAAGATGATACGAATGTAATGATTCTTGGATGTTAGATCTACGAGGTTTCGATTGATAGAAACTTGAACTCAAGAAGATGATTCCTCCATAAAGAATACACTATGGGGTATTCAACATCTTATGATGCACCTTTCATTCACGACACGTCATCTCTCTCTCTCTCTCTCTCTCCTCTCTCTGTCTCTCTCTTATTCACATTCGATTTTGACCAAATTAATGGAGTACATATGCAAGAAACCGAAGACCCATCCGCTCATCTTCTTCACGCCCAGCGGCGGCTGGAATAAGAGGAGGCCCTAGGGTTGTGAAAAATGCAGAAGCAGGGCTATAGAGGGAGAGATACAAGAGAGAGAGAGAGAGAGAGAGAAAGAGAGAGATAGAGAGTGATTGTAGGAATTGCTAAACATAGGTAAACAATCAATTACCATTTTACCCTTATGACAGTTTTAAAGTTACACTTTAATTCCTGTAATTTTAAGAATTTACATAAATGGCCCATTCGATAATAGCCTTAGATTTAGTTTTTTAAATGGTTCAGATGTGTTCTCGCGTTCTCAACCTTTTAGGTGTTCTCATTTGATCCTACTCCTATATATATATATATATATATATATATATATATATATATATATATATATATATATATGTAAGTCATTTTTTTGTGTTTACACTAGGACTAAAATAAATCAGGACCAACACTAAATAGGGACCAAACCTATCAACATACAAAATTATTGTGTCAAAGTTTAATTTCAAACATTAAAAAAATACACTGTGATATTTTTTTTTGTAAATTCCAAGGATATTTTGTAATTTATTTTCTATATAAAGATTAAATCTACCGACATACAAAACTATTATATCCAAAGTCTTAATACCCAAAAATACACCGATTATAAACCAATTAATTTTCATTATATACCCTTTTCCTTTTTATTTCTTTAGAATATTTAATGGTATCTATTTTGGGTTATTGTCACTATAGTCCAACAAACTTTAGTATGTTGGTTTAAATGGTCTCTCATAACTATTTTTTGCATTTGAAGGGCACGAACTTGTGTTTTATCGTTTTAAAAGGTCATTATCAAAAATATGAAGGGGTCACCCGGTAAACCCCTTCCTAATCATCAATTTTTATATGCCACGTGACATTTGGTCAACTATAATGGTCCAAACTACCCCTAATGTTACTGCAGTTCATTTCGTGAGATTGAGTTTGAAGACATTCGTTCTTGCAATTGACCTTTGTTAAATCAAAATCAAAACAAACACACAAAAAATATTACATATTAACGAAGAAAACAGACAGAAGTGGGAGTCCTATAGGTCACCTCTAAGTCGAAAATTTTAAGGAAAAATCATTTGGGAAGAGAGAGAGCTTGGAGCTAAGAATCTCAGCAATTGCAACACTTAGTTTCTTGTTTACATCAAGATTTAAATCTCTGATGGACATCGGCTCACCATACGATGCTGACTACTCGCTACCTCTAAAAGTCATCAGTACAAATCCCTTCTGTAACTCTGACTCTATAATCACTACATTCAGTTTCCAATCTACCCTAAGGAAATTGAAATTCACTCATGAACACTTAAACATTAACCATTCGTAAAAACAAGTCATGGATTGATTAGAAAAGGAGGGGGGGTTTGTTTTCCTTGGATAATTTTTGAAGCTATCAAGTCATCAGGCTATCGATTGCATTATTATCGAATAGAAAAAGATGATTCATGGGAACAATTTAACATCTGAAACCCCAAACGAATTGCAAAGTTCATCACCTGTACTTGATGACAAAAATCGAGAATATCCAAAATATCCAGAAAATCAAGAGGATCGATGACGACTCAATAAAAAGAATTCCGATGTCGTGAAAATCAATAAAATTGAGAAGAACGATGATAACCCAATCAATTTCGATTAAGAAGAATTTCGATTGATTTAGAGATAGATCGTTCCATTTAACTACCTTTGCCATCAAAACCTGGTGATGTTGAAAATCCAGTGTCTTCATCGCCGATCACCACCGATTCACAAACGTTGACCGAGAGAAAAGTAACCTCGGTCGATAAGAAACCATCGCTTCCGTCAAATCCATGACCGCTGACGAAACCAATTCTGACAGAAGAAAGCAAACAGGTTGCTTCAAACAATCCACCATTGTTTATCTTTGCGGGCTTTCTGGTAGTGGTCGTGGTTCTATGGAAGATTTATGCGCCCATTGCCAATGGGTCTTCGGATATTGCTATCGCCAGAGACTAGACGATGGTTTTCGAAGAGTGTGTCGGGATAGTAAGTGTTTACCGTCACAGTACTAGTCACCAGAATGTAGCAGGAGGGGGAATACGATGAAGAAGCACAACGAAGTGACGACTATGAAGATAAATATCACTTTGTCGGTGGCCATTCTTCATTTACGTAGTGAGAAGTCAACAAAAGTATAACAAAGGAAAATGTGAGGTCATAAGGTTTTAGAAAGGAAAATAAAAAGCCAAATAAGCTTATTGTAACCAGTAAAACATGCTTAAAATATGGTCTATCCCTTTTCTTTATTAGCAGTAAAACACAAGTTCGTGTCTTTCAAATACAAAAAATAGTTAGGAAAAACCATTTAAACTACTGTATTAAAATTTGTTGGGCTGACAATAACTCATCTATTTTTTAGTTTTAGTTTGTATATAAACTTTTTATTTGTCCCTGCTGACATGTCGTAGGTGAAACAAATGAGAAGGGCCCACAAGTTTCCAACGTGGCAATTGAGTCATCAATCACGTGACTTCCTCAATCCCACTGTAATCACCGTAATCACACACTTCTCTTCGTCTCTCTCCTATAAAATGAACTCCGCGTGCTTTCACCACCCAAAATCGCCCAAAAAATGTCCGATCCGCTCTCCGACAACCGCAACAAACAACCGTGGCTCCGCCACTTCTCCGATCAAAATGACTACACCCAATCACCTTCTCCTTTCAACCGCCGCAACTACTACCCCGATCATTCCGCCATTAACGGCCCTGGGGAACATCCTCCCCTCCACCCTCACCAACCCATCAACAATTTTGCTAAACCGCCACCCACCACCACCAATTTGGTACGATAAATTTCTGAAATTTTAAGATTTCCTCTTATTCTTCTTTGCATGGCTTTTTATCAATTTGTTTCTTGATCAACCAGCGTTTCGGCATGTGGGGTCGAGGCGGTGCAAAAGCTTACTTCCGTTTTCACGGCGGAATTGGTGACGGTTGTGGAGGTGTTGGTTGCCGGTCTACGAATGAGAACACCATAGCTCGGCCGCTGCAACTCTTTGAAGCCCTCAATCCGGCTCATTTGCAGGTATATCTTTATCATTTTGCGTGCCAACTTTCTTTGTTTTTTTCTCCCGAAAATTAAGTTTTCATCTTCCTTTTGTTGTTTTGGCTTTTTGGGTTTCAGATTGACGTACTAAAGAAAGCATGTGAGGGTGGTTTTGTGAATCCGGCGATCGGAAAGTGGTTTCCGCCGATGGAAACAAGCGCCGGGACCGGAGTGTTCTTACCTGCGTATCAAAAGAGGATCGGTGTCATTAAAGTTGATGATTGCAAAACCAATGCAAGTAAGTTTAACTACAAATGCAGTTAATTTTTAAGTTTATTTAACTTATTATCAAAAAAAAAAAAAAAAAAATCAAGAAAAAAACGCGATTTTGAAGAGAAAGGGAATGAATTTGCTTGCACGTTTTAAAAAACTAATTTTGATTTTTGAATGTTAATAACTGAATATTGTATTCTTAGTATAAGTTAAAGGTGATTTTTTATGAATCGGCAAAATAATAATAAAGTAATTTCAATTTGTTTTAAAATTTACATTTGAAATTAACTAAAACTAATAACTACTTTTATTGTTTCTAACTTTACAATATTCAATTTATACATGCAAAATTATAAAAAGAAACTACACATGACAAAATTAACATATTTTTTTAGTTGGATTATAACACAACCATTTTTTTTTACAAACATTCATGTTTTTTAAGTAAATATTGTAATGTAAAAAGATTTGTAGCTGCATTTATTTAGGTTGTTTTTAGCGTGTTTATTTTTTGAGTTTTTTTAAGTTGTAATGTTTAACAAAACAAAATGTAGTTGATAAACTAGCTTTTTTAAAAGCTATTTAGACTAGTTTTTCATAAGTTTTTTGAAAAAAAATTCCAAATATAACCTAAACTAATTGGAAAAACATATTCTTCTAAATGTCTTTTTATTTCATTTTATATCTTTCAACTATCTTATCAACTAATTTTTACCAAACAACATTTTTTGTTAGCTAGCTTATAAGCTAATACTTAACTTTTCAGCTACCAACTAATTTTTCAGCTACTTTGCTAAACGTTACTTTATTTTCGAAAACCGATACAAAAATACAATAGAAACAAATATTTCCTTCAACATCCCAGAAATATGTATTTTGAACCAAGTTTATTTTAGACAAAAAAAATATAGCTTTTTCAAATTTTGATGGTCCATTATGTCACTTAATTAAATTTAGTATACGTCATTGATCGGTATATAGTATATTATGGTTTATATTCGTCATATTATACGTTACAATATGTATATTTGTCATATTATACGTTACAATATGTATATTCATCATATTATGCGTTAAATTTAGAAAATTTACTTTATAACGTATATCTTATATATGAGCAATAACCGAAAGATACTTGTTATATGCACATCTGTCATCTGGTAGCATAACCATGAATTAAGGAAGACATTACAGTTGATAAAGACCAACAACAATAGGCAAAATAGAAATTTCTTATTTTGTCTTCAATGGTAGATATGAGAGTAAAAAGACAGCATTGTAATGGAATAACAATGAAAACAAAAAGAAACAAAAGTAAAAGAGCAATTCCCTTATGGGTATCACAATGGTCAAAGTCATATCGACTTTATCTATACTTATTTACACTATTATCCATGGACTAGGAATAAGAGTCACAATGATCTGGCAATATCCATCTAGAGTCTTGACAAACATATTAAGTGTACTCGAACTTCTAATTACCAAAAGCATCTAAACATAACCAAACAACTATTTGTCGAGCTTGAACATGAGAGCTTTGACAGGCAATACAAAACCAACACCTTTCAAAGGAGACTAAGAAACTTTTTATGAGTGTGATTACACAATTAACCGGAAATAAGTAGTTGATAGTTGAAAACCAACACCTTTCTAAGGGATCCAACTACGAGACCCCTGGAATCTTTAAGATCCACCATTTTTTTCCATGAAACCCAATTGATTTTACTTTTATTCTCCCCTCCGCCCCGTAAGAATTTTCTTTGCATTTTCTCTAGTTCGTTTACGACCCACATCGGAGCCACAAAAGATAGAAGAAATACACGAGAAGATTTCCCAAAGTAGCCTTTAAAAGTGTTAGAGTCCCACGGAATGATAGAATCTTAGCCTTCCATGCTAAGAGTTTTAAGTGAAATCTATCGATTATTGGTTTCCAATGTCTTTTTTGGTTCATATTTGCCCCCATCTGAATGCCAAGATTAGTGAAAGGGAGATTTTTCTAATTTACAACCAAGAGGGATTGCCCATCCCGAGACTTCTCGCATATTCGCCCCAATACTAAAGACACGGGGCTTATGAAAGTTGACTTTTAAACCAGAGGTGACATGAAAGCATCTAAGAATTCAGCCCTGTTCATTATGTTTTCTCTACACCATTCTCCAATAAAGAGAGCGGCATCTGCATAGAACACGTGTGAAATAGTCGTTCCTCCATGTGGAATTTTTACCCCATGAAAATATCCATTTTCACCTGCCGACTGCATTGCTATATTTAGCCCTTCCATTTCTATTACAAAAAGAAATGGGGAAAAAAGGTCACTTTGCCTGACACATTTACCCATAGAGAACTCTTCCGTTGGGGATCCGTTGACTAGAATTGATGCTCTAGTAGATTTCAAACCTTCGTTTATCCATAATCTCCATTTTATCGCGAAATCCATCTACTCAAGTACCGAATCGAGGTATTCCCAATTAATAGAATCAAACGTCTTGTTAAACTCAACTTTGAAAAGGAGAAGTGTCTTTATTGATTTTTTCCCAAGAGCACAATTCATTAACTACCAGAAGGCCATCAAGAATAATCTGATGACCTTCTTGAGGCAAATAGCAAGAGATTTGGAAATAATCTTGCACAGGCATCCGATTAGGCTAATTGGCCTATAATTGCCAAGTTTGAGAGGGTCTTTTACTTTAGGGACTAAAGTAATAAAAGACAAGTTACATCCTCTCTTGAGCTTACCATATTTCTTAAAATGTTTAACGACATTGAAGATAACTCCCGTTAGTAGATCCCAATGTCTTTTAAAGAATTTAAACTAAAAACCATTTGGCCCTAGTGCCTTTTCGTTCCCGCAAGCCCAAACTGCAAACTTGGTTTTCTCCAAAAAGAAAGGAAATTCCAAGGATGTTGAATTGCAGTATCAATCTGACAAAACTTATAGCTGATAAGCTTTGGTTGAGAATGCTACTTCTCAAAGAACTTTTGTTGATAAAAGTTAAACACCTCCTTTTTTATGATGAGGGAGTCGGTATTCCAGACTCCATCAATAGCTAGACCATCTATATGATTCTTGCGGTTCTTGTTGTTGATATACCCGTGGAAGGAGCAAGTATTTTCATCACCATCCATTGCCCATTTAATTTGAGACTTTTGTTTGAGATCAAGTGCATCTAATTTTTCTAATTCTGATATCCTTTTAAACCCCGATCTTCTTTCGTTCCTCTCATGTTCATAAAGTGATCAAGATTTTGTCACCAATTCCAGTTCGTGTATTTTACTTTTAAGACCCTTTAGTTCTATTGCCTCCTTTGTGTAATTTGTTTTCACCACTCCTATAATCAGCCTTTATGAATCTCAATTTGGTAGAAAAATAGGAGTCAGGAGTTTCGTACCCAACAAAATTTGACCATGAGTCAATAACTAACTGACAAATACATCCCTATTCATCCAAGAATTGAAGAAACTAAAGGGTGTTTTACTAATATCTAGTTTAGAAGTGCATAATAGGATGGAACAGTGGTTGGATAGTTCACGAAGGAGAGCAGTAACATTGACATGGGGAAAAATGATTAATATTAGAGCATACAAGGAACCGGTCCAACTTGCTAAGTTTGAAAGAGGTTTGATATAGGTATGTGAATTAGTGACCACCCATTCTAATGTCATGGAAGTTAGCTTCCCTAATGAATCAATTAAACTTAACTATTGTAAAGGAACATAACTGAGAGTTGTACCTTTCTTCTAGTCTCCTAGTTGTGTTAAAATCACCAAACATAATTCATGTGCCACTTTTATCCTTTTTATTTGCAATAATTCCTCCCTAACCTTATTTTTTTCTGGTTGAGCTTAAAGAACATAAACGTTTGCAAAGATTGTATCCCCTTGAATACCCACCCAACTTCCACCGGTGATAAGGAAATGCTTGGACTTGATAACTTCCTTTACTTTATATAATCTATTATCATTCTTGATTAGTAGACCACCAGATCTACCCGTTGCATGGGGTGTTGCGTGATCAAAATCCCTTGAGTCCCAACATCCTTCAACGTTTATGACATCAACATCAGAAAGTTGTGATTCCTACAAACCCAAATATGTAAGTATGTGTTGAGCTTTAATCCTCCTGACCCAAAAAAAACTTTATTGTCTTCTCTAATACCACTAATGTTCAAGCTTAAATAGTTCATTCGGGAACATTTATCTCACCAGTATTTCCAAACACATCTAATAGGATGGCATTTACGACCTAAATTTCAAAACCCAACTCCATGCCAAGCTCGACCGATTTTTTAATCTCCAAACTCTCAAATGTATTTTGACTACCTTCCACATTCTCATCATCAATCTGAACATTTATGTTGAAGTCAAAAGTTGGATTTCCCATACCCACATCGATGCCAATAATCAGGAGAGGATCGGAGGAGGGGGGGTGAGAGTCTCTTCTTCATCAAGACATGTCATTATAGGAACCAACTAGGAAGAGAAATTATATTCCACACATTAAATTCGACATCTTTTACCTAGCAATCCACCAGATTAATGGGCTCCAGGATCCGACTTTCCAAATCCGGTCTAGGATGATAAAGGCCTAAAGCAAGTAAGCAACCAGTTGAGGCCAAATTTTTAAGCATCATGTTTGGAGGTGGTGTGGGTAAGGTGGGGACAAAAGTTGAGGGCCTACTCTAAAGGATGTTCCCAATTAATTTCTATGAGGAATATTTTCTGCATTTATTGTATCTAGATTCTGAGGAGCATTAACGTCGTTTGACCATGGAATCTCCACATTCTTCGGAACTCGAACGATCAAAGATGATAGGAATTCTGTATCCTTTCTAATGCTCATCGGTGAGTCGGTTCCGACTAATGGGTTTTGGTCATAAGACATCCTATGTGCTCATACAAACCCTAATGCTTGGATCTAGGTTTCTCTATTGTACATGCTTTGAATCCAAGACTATAAACCCTAATTCTAGCATATGGAAATCGATATTAACATATAATTAGGTTTATGATATTACCTTGATTGTTATGTAGCAATAACAATCCCAATTCCTCCTTGAATTGACTTTGGAAGGCTTAAAGTCACAAGTGTCACTCCTCTAATGGCTTACAAACACCAAGAGCAAATGGAGAAGGTATAAGGAGAGAGGGGAGGTATTAGAATTCGTCTCTAGGACCTCTTGGGAAGGCATAGCCGAATTCATGAGCCTTAGGGGTCTTTATATAGGTGTAGAGATTAGGGTTTCAGTCCTTATCCTTATCTAGTTACTTGCCCATCAAGCAACCATAAGATAAGCCTTGAAAATCCCTATCTCTTGGACCTTGGACGATTTTAAGGATATCCTTATCCTTGAATTCGTCCATCCTTTAACAAGGATAACCATTGCCCTATTTTGCAACTATCACATAATTACAATTCAGCCCCTCTAATTTAATTAATTACATTTGATCACAAAATTAATTCTTAATTAATTATTGACCAATATTAATTAAACAAATATGATTTCTCCTTTAATATATTATTCTTATAACATATTAATAAATCATAATAACCTCTCTCTTTAATTATTTCTCCAATCAAGTTGCTTTGGTGAAGGCAACCCAAAAGGACCATGCACCATCGGGTCAAGTACATACCAAAATAGTTATGGACTTAGACACTAATCCAACACCGACAACATCACAACCAACCTCATCATTGAATCACGCGACATCGTCCCCTTCAACGTTTGCATCTATGTCGAATTTTCTTATAGGACTTAATTCACCTTCTTCTTTCTTGTTATCATCATCCTTCATCCAGGTATCTGAAACCCCGTCTACGTTGTCTTCTTCTTCTCTCTCGTGGATGGGTGGCACCCAAGGGAAACCATTCATCGTCAAATTCTACTACCCCCACATTGAATTCCTTTCCTTCAGTTGCCATATTTACTTCCTCATTGATCCTACATTGCCTCATCGCGAGGATTCCAATTTTTAGGAAAGAAAGATCAATCATGTTTCGTACGTAATCAAAGGGATCTATAATTTTCCCAAACTTACTAGATATTGCTTTAAATTTCTATATCCCCATAAACTTAAAGGTTCCTTCAATCTAGATCCATGCAACTCTCTCAAAGTGCGTCTCCATATTCCTAAAGTTCACCCATTTCAAGTGATCCTTCCATCTATTGGTGTTTTCCAGGAAGGCTTTAGCATGTAACGAGCAACCAAAGTCATTTAATACGTAGAGAGAACCAATGTATTTGACAACAAATATTGGTTCCTCCTTCATGGTTAGGAGGTTCGGCAAGTGACATAGATGAGTAAACGATGTTTCTTTTCCAATCAGAGTTGATTTGTTCAGTCGGTTATGGGTACTAGGTTCTGCGTGCAAGGAGACGAGACGGGGGAGGAGGGTGAGACGAGTATTGCCTAGAGTTGGGGTTAGCCACATCCGCAAAGGAGCGGTGATCTCGTAAATTCGATCTTGGAATTGCATTATGGGGGTGGTGGTGGTCTTTGAATATGAGTTTTAAGTTCTGCATAGGTTGGACCCTTCCTTCGGTACTTGGCTAAGTTGACCTCTAAAATCATTCCTTTCATTTTATTTCCTTTAAGCCTTCGTTTGAGATTCTTCACGTCATGTACTCCTTTGAACTTGATGAATACGTAGTTCTTACCGTTCTTGCCTTTCTTCTGCCCTATAAACACATTTTTCAATATCCCATATATTTCAAACACAACCTTGATCTCGTCTTTCCTTGCTAGATCCGATACATTTGATACAAGGAACCTAGCCACTTCCTTCTCAGATGTATTTCACTGGCGGACCCTCAGTCCACTCGTTCACCTTCCTGTTCATGAAAACAATTCACCAAAATATTTAGAATAATAAGTATTTTATTCTTTTGAAACTGGTAAGTTCAAATTTAATAGAGTTTCCTATGTACGGACAACTTGAGTTTAGGGCTTACTTATTACTTTTTTTTTTACTTATAATGATAAAGAAAATATTAATTTCAAAATGAAGACCATGGTTAAAACTTAATATCATATTACATGTTAAAAGTAATGTATAACTTGCTTTAAAAACTAAATATGTTATTGGTGAACATTCGGATCAATGGACCGGATTGGATTGAGACTTGAATCTAGTTCGGGAATGGTTTTATACTATCGTGTCGGTTCTCGGTATATGAAATCACACTCAATTGACTCTAGGGTTTTTAATGGTTCGGTACACTGGTTCTGGTATTGGGAATTTTACTGGTTCTCGTATTGGTGAAAATTCATATCGGTGGATCAGACTGTATTGAGACTTGCATCTAGTTTGGGAATGATTTTATACTATCGGGTCAATTCTCAGTGTATGAAATCACACTCAACCGGTTCTGGGATTTTTACTGGTTCAATACACCGATTTTCGATTTTTATGTGTAATCTATTAAATTTTAAAAAATGCATGAGATCAAAGCTAAAAGTTTTTCAGCTTTTATGTTTTCTCAATTTTTGCATTATGATTAATCATAATTCATTGTTTATGCAACATCAAAACCTTATGTATTTCTTTTAAGCATCATAATACTATTATCCCTAAAAATATTAACTTTACCATAAAAAAACTAACTTTTGTTACCGCTTCAACACTTGGTATTATACACAATTAATGTTCATATCGATCTAACCGGTCCAAGAACCGAAAAACCGACACCGACACATGATATGTCTCAATAGGTTCGGTGCAAAAAATCCTTACAAACCAATCCAGTCAAAATGCTCACCCACGTATGCATTCCTATATTTTGTAACTCCTCAACGAACGAAATTTTTTATTATTGTCATTGCAAACAATACCGTAGGGTTGACAATTTTTGTGATGACCCATTTTTACCTAATTTGTTTTTGCATGTAAAAATATTTCTTGTGTCGTCTTTCGAAAATATAAATATAAACATTTATCTATTGATATGTAATCTTTAATACCTTATTTAAATTATGTATAAAGTAGGCGAATCAAATAAAAATAAGTGGGGAACAACATGGTAAAAATTTGTGAAACGGCTATTTACCTTTTGTTTGTGTTTTCCTTTATTAATCTTTCTTCTAATGTTCTATATATTATAGGCATGTATGTTGGACAGATGAAGCAAGATGAAGAGAACCATTTTGGGGTGAAGGAAGAGGGTAATGAATTTGATGAAATCCCAATAGAAAGTCTTTTACCTCCGGAATGGACATACTAAAATTTATGGTGTAAATAAGACCTTGTCTACAATGGTCGTTTCCTATATAATAAATAAATAAATCACCTTCATTTTGTGTTGTAGGTGCCTTGTCTTTTATACACACCATATATTTTTGTTTATTAATTAAATAATTGAGAGAATCGTTTATCAAAAAAAAAAAAAAAAAAAAAGAACCATTTTAACGGTTTTGTAACATAAACAAATAAACATAATTAAAATTATTTGATTATTTTAATTTAGCCCCCTAAATTAGTACAATTTGTTTTTAAAAATTTAGTATAGTCCGAAGTGGCAAATCTATAACTGAAAACCGCGTTGTTCCTAATTAAAAGTAATTGATAAAAATAAAAGAACTAACAATACTTGTGGGAGATTGGTCATACACATTAAAACACTTGACCAACCAGTTCAACCGAAAACCAATCAGGTCATCGATTTACAAATAATAAAAAGTTAGCTGCAATTAAATCTGAAAAAAAAAATCCTTTAGTAAATAATATTGTTTTTTAAGAAATATAACTTTTGAACTAAAACTCAAACTTATTACTGGTAGCACAATCCCAATTGACTCAAGGCTTTTAAACAAATTATGAATTTATTGTATATTATTCAAGGTTCTAAATGGCATGAGGCGTGGCGTGACGGCATGATCAAGCCTCAAGCTTAATGAGCTATGGCGAGCCATGACGTTTTTCAATACGTGATGTAAGGTGACGATTTTGTATTAATTTAAAATTATATTACCACATAAATATAATTTATATTAAATATAACTACTTTTTATAAGTGTTAGATCAATAACTAGTAACAAAAATTTAACGAAAACCACAATATCTGTATCTCCGATTAGAAAAGACATAACAAAGAGCAAAAAACTGTGTCTCAAACGAAAAAACACGCGTCATAACGCGCCATGGCGCGTCATATCACGCATTGTCATGCATCACGCCTAACAGCAACGTTATGAGTCTTTTCGTAACAGTGGAGCCACGCCTCACGCCATGGTGCGTCTTGGCGCGCGCCATGGCACGCCTTTTAGAACACTGAGATATTATTATTATTATTATTATTATTATTATTATTATTATTATTATTATTTGCTTAACAGCTTATGACTAAGAGCTTTTCCAACATAACATAAAAATAATGATTATTTAACATAAAAAAAATAATGATTGTTTAACATTAGAATATTGATTTAACTCCTGACCTCTAAAATAGTGTTTTCAACTATCTTTATATTTGGTCGTTCATATTTGATCTTAAAAAATAGCTAATACAAAAATTATGTTGAATTTGAAGATTGATCGAAGAATTCTTAGCCTCCAAAACACAAAAAAGATGATAAATAAAGTATAGTTTGAGTTGCTCTAATAAGATCAACTCGCTTGATATAAGAAGATATACATAGACTTTTTTCTACCGCGTCGATATGCGACACTTTGAAAGATAGGTCCTAAAATTTATTCTATACGAATTATATACGTATAATAAAAGCAACTTGATGAATAATATTTGTCCTATACAACTTCCATCACCTCATCTCTTATTTTTCTTTTTTATAATTTTAAACTAACCTTTAAAATTTTAAAACAAATTTGGTCCTTCATATTTATTTGACAAATTTGCAAGAATGATATGTCACAACTCTCAAGTTTTGACTAAAAAGTTTTAGACTAGCATTAGAGGTCCAAACATTTCATTTTGTTGCGAGTTTGATCCAATTTGTTTTGGACTTTTTATTATAATAACGATTTTGCCCTTACCTTTTTCTTTTTCAGTTGACAAAATTGCAAAAATGGTCTCTATTGTTAGCAAAATTATGTGGTTTTGGTCCAGAAAGTTTTGATGGTGCACTAGTGATCCAATTTTGGATCTTTTTAGTGATTTTGGTCCCTATTAGCTTCAAAAGACGATTATACCCTTTATATTTGTTTTTTTAATTTTTATATCTAAATTGATATTTTTAATTAATTAAAAACAAAAAAGCCCACCATCCTCTCTCTCTCTCTCTCTCTCTCTCTCTCTCTCCCTCCCTCCTCCTCCTCCTCCTCCTCCTCCTCCTACTACTACTACTACTACCACTAAGATCATCTTCTTTTTAACACTTTTCAAAACACATACGTAACACTATCAAAGATCACATACACACAATCTCAAGAACACCACCAGCTTGAAAAAACGATTCACCGCCACCACTATCTGTCGCAACCGCATCCATCTTCTCCACCCTTGAAACATCCCAAAAATACAGTCTGAAAATTTCGTTTGAAATTAGTAATAAAACCATATTCATCAATTGTCATATAAGAATCATAAAGAATGTATCTCAAAATATCTTAACAACTGTCAAATATATCAGAGTATAGACATCCCAGGCTGAACAAATGGTGTGTGCACTGCAATCTTTCCGAGCTCCTCTTTTGAAAACTGAGTACCTGAAACCAAAACTGAAAACCATAAGCACGAAGCTTAGTGAGCTCCCCCAAACTACCACATACCATACAATAACATATAAAACATCTATTGGGCCTTGCCCACTACATTGGACCGAAGTCCGAAAAATAACCAGGGCCTTGCCCTCTGCATCGGACCGAAGTCCGGAAACTGCATCGGACCGGAGTCTGGAACTAACCAGGGCCTTGCCCTCTGCATCAGACCGAAGTCCGGAACTAACTGCATCGGACTGAAGTCCGGAACTGACTGCATCGGATCGAAGTCCGGAACTGATTGGGACCTTTGTCCCCTGCATCGGACCGAAGTCCGGAACTGATTAGGACCTTGTCCCCTGCATCGGACCGAAGTCCGGAACAGACTGAACATAACATGACATAAACATATCAACTAGCATGAATACATATACTGCATACTGCATCATAACAGTGTCCGGAACACATAACACAAAACATGCTTGAATCACAAAAACATCAAGCACTCTAACTACTGCATTAGACCGAGGTCCGGAACTAACTGAACATAGCATAACATAATCGTAGCATATAATATAAACACGTATACTGCATACTGCATCGGACCATAGTCCGGAACACATAACTCATTTGTATCACAAAGACACCAAGCATATACTGAACTACTGTATCAGACTGAAGTCCGAAACTACTGCTAACTAAACGGGCCGCCATTGTGGCCGTAGACCCGTTCCTACTGGAAGGAAACTCACCTCACACTGCTGAAGTCCCGTAGACACAACCCCACACTGCTGAAGTCCTGCAGACTCAACCCTAGCTGCTGGATGACATATTCCCGAACTGTCAACACCAAAATAACACCCAATTAATAATTGGGTTCTAACACATAACTATAAATACATGCTTTGGATAATTACTACATTACCCATAGCTTGGCTTACCCGAGCCCAAGGCCCAATCCATAGGCCCAAAGTCAACTAGGGATCAAAGCGCAACATATGACCCAATTTTCCAAATTGGGCCCAAACCTCTACATGGACTTCCCTTAAGGCCCAATTGTTCCATCTAGTCCAACATGTCTCATTCTAGGGGCCCAATATCATACAACCGTCTAGGCCCTAACTATGGCCCAATTTTCCAAATTGGGCCCAATCCTTCATATGGGCCTTAACCTAAAGCCCAACTAATTACTCTAGTCCATTTAATTATTCTTGGATGGCCCAACACAAAGCCCAAGTGAAATTAGGGTTTCACATAAAATGACAATTAGGGTTAAGTGTTTCTCACTTAACCCATTAAAGGCTTAACCCACTAAGGACTTAATCCATTAAGTCCATTATTGCTGAGATTAATTTCTGACAATGATTGTTATTTAATATTTCACTTATTAAATAATTCTCTGTGTGTGTCTTGATTTCTCAATTATTAGGATTTTCTCAATTATTAGCCCATTAAGGACTTAATCCATTAAGTCCTTTACTCTACTAGATAAGTTATATGGAATAGTTGGGATCAATACACAATCCAAACCCGATGGCCCAAAAGTGGGTCCAAATAAGTTCAAGGCCTAAATACTCATAATTAGGGTTTTCCACCCAAACATGGCCCAATAGGCCCAAAACTAATCTCTAAGCCCATTAGAGTTTGCTAGCGAGGCACCACCCACTACCACCTTGGGTAGTGGTGGTCAATGGCGGATTACGGCGGCGGCCACCACCTTACGGTGGTGGTTTGAGTTTCTTATCATTAATCTTTGATAATTACAATTACAATGCTTAAACCACAACTAAACACACACACGCACACACTACTAACACAAATACACACACAATAAAATACGTCTCTTGCTCGGGAATGCACACGACCACCCACTTCACGGTGGCGTACGGAGGTCCGATAGCAACAGCAGCGGCAAAGCGGCGGCAGCCACCATTTCCAATGGTGGTGGTTGTTCCTGTTCATAATTCACACATACTACATCATAATTAATAAACATAAACACACACACACATCCACCTCCTACAGTGGCTGGTGGCGGTAAATGGGCAGAAAACAATGGCAGGGGGCGGCAGCCACCATGGTTGGCTGCCATGGTGGTTGCTTGCGATTTCCGGCGGCCTAAACACACTCCCACTTGACTGGACATGCGATCCTTCGTCACTCTAAGCTGAGCATGCGCCGAAACATACCTCGACACACATACTAAGCCTCCATCCTTATGGCGGAAGATGGCAACCAAAGGATTCAACGAAAGGGAAACTGTTCGGAGCAACAATGGAGACAGGGCTCAAGAAAATGACGAGGGAGAAGAGGAGAATGCATTACCGGCAGAAGAGATGCAGCAGCTACACGAGCTCGTCGGTCTTCTTAGCCCCCGATGGCGGCAGCGCGTGAGATTTGGCTCCAAAATCTGGCTTCTCCCTGCACCTCCGGCAGCAAAGCATGTGGTGGTGGTGCTCAACGGCGTGGCAACCGACGACCCTATCTGATCGGAATAATGAACAACGGAGAGGTGGTGGCGGCTGGAGAGAGAGTGAGTCATAAGGTTGGCGGCTGCATCATTTAGGGTTAGGGTTCGCAAGGGTGGAGTAGGGTGACGGGTTTAATACCCGATCACACAACTTTGAAATCGATTAACATCTTTGGTCCCTCTAATCCGATTTCTTTTCAATCTTGCTCCTTTATTTACACTTTAGACCCCAGCTCCTAAATTCTTTTCAATATAATCCCAAAAGTTACTAAAAAGCCCCTCCTCCACAATTTATTCTCAATTTGAATCCCACACTTACACTTTTAGTCCATGACTCCATAAAATCTTTTCAGTTTAAATCTATTAATTACTAAACGTACCCTCGCTTCTAGAATTCTTCCCGAAACAACTCCGGAACTTACTAAACAACCCTCCACTATTAAAATTCGTCACAAAATTAATCTGGGGATTACATTTATTAATTTATTTAAATAAACGGGGCGTTACAAACCTAATCCCCCGTATCTCCTTACTTAACGTGGTGCACAATCGATTTTTCGGGTTTGCTCTTCAAGAACAGTCGAATTTCTGGGTTTGTTTCTAGAACTGAAATTGATTTCTAAATCTAAAAAAGCTTATGGGTAATAGGTTTTCAAGAACAACATATTTATGGAAAATCGATTTTTCCTGTGTATTTTCATCTCATTTCTAGGTTTAGGTTTAGGGATTGAGTTAGAAGAATGGTGGAGGAACATATCGTTTTGGTTTATTGGAGGCATTAGCGCTCATTTGGCTAATGTTCTTCAAAGATTTATGAAAGTGGTCACCAGAATCAAAATCTCGTTCACATTGAAAGGGGTATGTACGGTCACTCTCTATCCCTCTCAGTCAAATATGAAGTCGTAGTCATACCTTTGGTGCCAATCTCTTACAGTCTCATCTGCTCCCTACGTCGTCTCTCACTGCTCAAGTCGCACCATCTCTTTGTCTTTCTACTCCGGCTGATAGCTCCAGGGGTCGACGATCTTCTGCTCCTCCGTGCCTCTGACCTCCATCCGTTACTCACACACAATAAGCCTGCTTAGAATTTGATTTGTTCATATCAGTTTTACAATTATGCTTTAATGTTTTGGGTATTCTCTCGTTCCAGTGTGGTTGTGTTACTGTGTGTTAATTGCTAGCTTGTTGTGTGTTTTTGGTCAGCTGGGTTCATCGATTTGCTTTGCTTGTTTCGATTTTTTTAAGTTTCATTAATTTGAATGTGGGTTATTACAGGGATACTGTTAATGAGAGAGAGAGAGAGGTATTTTTTTCTTTTATTAAATAAAACAATAAGAAATTAACTAAAAGAAAATAAAAAAGAATTGTCTAATGGTATATTCGTCATTTTAGATTGTGTATGGATCAAAAACACACAAATATATCAATCATAGGGACCAAAACTGCACAAGGTATCCAAAATTGGACCAATGATGCACCACCAATACTTTTTAGACCAAAACTACATAATTTTACCAACCATAGGGACTATTTTTGCAATTTTGTCTTTTCATTTTTTTATTTATTTAAATACATTTCTAATTAAAAGAAAAATAAAAAAGAAAATTCTCTCTCTCCACTTCTTTCTCTCCTTTCCTCCTTGCGATACCTAACTCCAATTTTGAAAGTGTATCAGATGAAAATGATGAAGATCCAAATATTACCCAAAATCAAAATCCTATTTCAACACTCCACATATTTGGGGATTTTTCTTCCCATTTCTTTTGGTGAAAATATAAGGAAAAGGAAAACATAAAGAAGTCATCATCAGTAAAGACGAGTGTTTTTTTATCCATATTTTAACACTCCACAAATTTGGGGATTTTTCATTTTCTGATTAAAATCCTCACTAGTCCCAACAATGAAGTTCGGGAAATAATTTGCTTCATATTTGATTCTAGAAAAGACGAAGAAGGATAAAGATGCGGGTTCTTCGGATCCACAACAAACTCGAGCTCCGATTAGGGTTTCGTCGTCATTTCTATGAAGATCCGATTAGGGTTTCGTCACTGCTTCAGATCTATATCTCTCACCTTTAATCTAAAAGCCCTCGTTGTTGCTACTATAAAGATCCACTATGAAACCCTCATTCCTACATACGAGACCATATTTTCCTCTACTTCCATTGTTGTTTCTTCTTCGTCGTCGTTGGGTTCATTGTAGTGATGGTAGCGCGTGGATACGACGTCGTTAAAGTAGATATGTCGATGGTGAAGCTAGTGTTGTTACAGGGATGAGAATTTGGCCCGAAAACCCAAACCGAACCGAAAACCGAACCGGACTGAACCGAATTAGACCCGAATAAGCAATTCGATTCGGTTTTCGAGTATCTATATAAGGCTTATTCGGTTTTCGGGTTACCCGAATAAGGGATTATTCGGTCCAAAAGGAGCGAACCAAATATGAAAAGTCACATTTTTTTCCTAACATGATTGCTTATTCAATCTTCTTTTCTATCGATCGTTACCCAACAAAACCCACGTAATACACCAAAAGAATCAACGTAATCGAATTCGATCATCCGTATTACACCAAATCGACAAGTCGACGACATTACTCTTTGATCGATTGAGGTTTTCTTCATCCTTGCGACATTACTCTTTGATCGACAGTTGCGGCTACTGCCCTTGCAACTTACAATAACCTGGACTCATTGATCGATCATCACCGGTTCAAAGTTCAAACTTCAAAGTCCATTCACGATAAGAAAAAAAAAGTCGGCCCTTGCCTCTGGAAAAAATAATCGTCTCATCATCGTTGTTTTTCTAGTTTCTACTATGATCAAACTTCATTCAAGTCATACAAAATACAATATTTATAATCACATTGTAAATGTTATTTGTAAATGTTATTCGATTTATTCGGGTTATTTGGCTCCTTAATCATCTTCTACATGTTATTTGGGTTATTCGGGTCGGAACCGAACCGAACTAAATAATACCCGAACCGAATCGAACCGAACCTGTATTGCTTATTTGGTTCGGTTTTCGGTTTATACAATTACCCTTATTCGATTTTCGGTTTATTCGGGTTCGGTTCGGTTCCGACCCGAATAACATCCCTATGTTGTTAAGCCAGCATGGAATGTTGGAATTAGAGAGTTGTAGATGATTTATTGGTTCATAGGTTGTAGTGGGGTTTTCGTTTTGGTGTGGGTTTCTTTCCTCACAGATAGAGGAAGGGTAGAGAATGGTGATTCATGTGTGTGTAGGTTGTAGTGGGGTTTTCGTTTTGGTGTGGGTTTCTTTTGTCACAGATAGAGGAAGGGTAGAGAATGGTGATTCGTGTGTGTGTGTGTTTCTTTTTTTTTTGTCTTTTCTTTTTAATTAGAAAATGACCAAGTAATTAAAAAAGTGAAAAAAATACCAAGGGCAAATATGTTTTTATAAAAGGTTTTGAAAATTTTCGACCAAACTCGCAACAAAATCTAACTTTTGGATCATTCTTGCACTTTTATCTATTTATTTTATGGTCCCTTAGTTTTTTTGACAAAAGTGCCAAAATGGTCCCTATGGAATGTCAAAAATTGTCATTTTGGTCCAAAAAGTTTTGGATTGACAATACTGGATTGACTTTGTTGCAAGTTTGGTCCAATTTGTTTTGAACTTTTTTATAATGACGATTTTACTCTTACTTTTTTTTAGATTTTTATTTACTTGATTAAAAATAATAAAAAAGAAAATATCAACCCTCAACCCACCTCCTACTAATCTCCAACCCAACCTATTTCTTCTAAAATACTAAATCGTCTCTCCCTTTCTCTTCATTAGCTGCCCGACCACCACCATCAGTGGTCACCAGAGCTGCACCTTTTCGCCGAAGCACCACCAATTTGAAGCCAGATCTTTCACTGGAGGGTTTGTACTTCGTCGCCCAAACATCTTTGTTTTCACAGTAACCCTCTCCGAAGACGTAGTTTTTGACCGTCGATCTAATCTGAGATTTTCGTTTGTCGGAGATAACCACTGCTGGCGCCACCCTCTCCGATGACGTAGATATAGAAAACTAGATTTGCAAACATTTTCGCCGGACCACCATCCAGTCGATCGCTATTTCTTCAAAGATCTTAGTTCCATCGCTAAGAACCTAAATGTCACCACCCTTCTCGTCGGACCACTATCTTTTTGCCAAAACTGACTCTTTGCATCAAGGAGGTGGATTTTTAGGGTTTGCATATATGAGAGTGAGAGGGACAGAAAGGTTAGCAGATCTGAGAGAGGGGGAAAGAAGGGTGGTGATCTGAGATTACTATCCTATATCACCGAAGCTAGGTTTTATGACAGATCTTGACAACGGCGACAAAGTTAACAGTTTTAAATCCAGTGATGATGACGACGTTCCAAATCAGAGAATGTAGATGGTGGTGTTGTAGATATGTCAACGACGAAAATAGGGAACGAAGATGAAGATGATGGTCGCGTTCTAGAAGGGTGGTTGATGGTAGTTGTTGTAGAGATGACTACGACGGTGGCTGATGGTGGTGACAATAACGGCTGACGGTGGTGTGACGACATTCATATCTTCTGGAAAGATGGTGTTGATAAATTCCTTATATGAAAAATGGAAGAATATAGGCATTAGGAGGGAGAGAGAGAGAGAGAGAGAGAGAGAGAGAGAGAGAGAGAGAGAGATGAATGAGGGGGTTAGGGGTATTTTATTTTTATATTAAACAATAATAATAATGACTAAATAGTCATTATAAAAAGGTTCAAATCAAATTAAACTAAACTCACAACAAAAATCAAAATTTTGAACTAATTTTATACCGTTGGTGATAGTCCAAAATTTTTTGGCCTAAAGTTACAATTTTCGACGTATAATATTTAAATTTAAGTCATTTTTTTTAGGTTTGACCAAAAGTTTTAATAGTAACTACCAATTTGATCACTTATTTTTCTTGTATGGCCCTTATTCTTTTTGTGTAATACTTAAATTCTAGGTAGATCATAAGACCCACTTTAAGCCTTATTAACTTCCTTCCTCAATAAAAAGTTTTACAATCATCTTGTATCCAGAATCCAACCCAACCAATAATCTATTAAAAAACTATTTAGTTTCTTGTTTACAAATATAACTAAATTCTAACCAAATTCTGTAGTTTATGTAGTTTATTAGCAACATAGCGCAACCTACATTTTGTTAAAAAAATATGTTAATTTTTATTCTATATAAATTATTAAAAATATATAAAATAATAATTTTTTTAAAGCAAATAAATTTTGTATTCTCATTATTAAATAATTAAAATTTAAAAGAAAGATCATGTTCATCGTTCATACTTAATAAAACAAATAAACCAAAATACAATAATAACATGAATTATAAAATTGCAAACACTAAAGATACAAACTACGTAATTAATTATCGATGGCAAATTTTGTCATAGATATTTAATAAAATATTTTTAGAATATTGTGAGCTTCTTTGTTTTGGAGGTGTTCTATATTTGTCATATAATAATCGGATAGAAATTAGAATATTGAACTATGGTTGTTTATGATCAATAAAGATTCTTCTTTGCATGTTTTTTTGGATAATAATGTATAAAATGATTTCTACAATAAACAAGAAACTTATAAAGGAAGCAACACAAAACAATCGCTGAACCATGAAGCTAGATCATAGATACCAAATAAAAAATAAAATAAAAAATCTATAATAAGGTTGGCTGATTTAAAGGTTTTTAATGCCCTTGATGAGTAGACCTGACAATGGGGCGGGTTTAGAGCGAATCGACTTTGATCCAAATCTTTTTAACAAATATCAAAATCCGATCCAAATCTTTTTATTTACTCCTTATATTCATGATTCTTACAATGATTCACTAGATCATTTCATATTCTGCATTTTTCATCATAATCAACATCACTATAATAAGTATCAGAGCGGGTGTTCTTGATTTGATCAAAAATTGATCCATGATGACATTTTTGATTTGGTGATTCTTCATTGTTATTTGATCTTCATGTTTTAGAGATTTTTTGTATTCTAGAAATCGAATTGTTCCGTAATTCTATTTATAATTCGATTTTCTTCACTAGAATTCAAGTGATTTTTGCTTTCTCTCTCTAGAAAACTCATTCAAAATCACTTTCTCTTTCTAGAAAACTCAAGATCTTATTGATTGATCAAAGATGGTGTACTTGTCTTTTGATTCTTGGGTTGTGATCATTGAAGATGTCAAATACAAAGTCAATGAAAATCAATTCTATGGATTATTGTTGAAAGGTGGCTTGATTTCATAGGATACTATGGTTTCTTATGGAGGTTTGAAGGATGATCATGGAAGATTGCTTTTTCAACCATTTTCGAAGATTAGATGTTTGCTTGAAATCATCATGAATATGTTATCTTGGTGTGGAAATCAAAAGGAAGGAAAAGAAATAGAATTATTGAAAAAGGAATCTTTTTCTGTTATTGAAGACCCAAATGATCTTCATGTTCTTAAGTATGTTGAAATTCAAGATTACGGAGTTCAATGTGATGTTCTTGAAGTTCATGATAAGAAGATTCAAGTTGATTCTCATAAAGATGAAAAAGTTTTTTGCTCGATTGGAGTTCAAACCGATGATATTTTGTGTTCTTGTGATTCGTTTGAATGAATGATTCGTTATCGAAAGCTATTAATCCAAGAAATTCACAAATATCAAGCTCCAAAAGATATGATCCAAACTTGTCAAGTTGAAGTTGTGGAAAATGGGTTTGTTCATAAATTCAAATCTTCAAGTTCCAAGAAGATGAAAATGAAAAAGAAAAAGAAGAATAAACGTAAAAACAAGCGGATTTATTCACAAAAATCATCAAATGTTGTTGTGAAGCCGAAATTCATGAAGCAAATTTTGGTTCCAAAGCAACGATCTCCAAATGTTGCATTGAATTTGAAGTCAAAAACCAAAAGTGTTGATGGTTTTTGTGAAGTTGTTCTTAGATCGTTGAAGAACACGAAGAACGAGTTTTACAACACACATCGTAGGTGATACAATGTTTAAATTAGAGATTTTCTCGTTCCAACAAAAGAACCAAGATCTTCAAATTTTGATTCGTTCGTTGCAAATGGAACTCGGATTGTCAAAAAAGTATCTCAAATTCTCAAGTGGATTTCAAAACGTCCATGATTTCGATATGTGTTTTGCGTTTTTCATTTTTGACCGTTTTGTTTTATTGGATCAAATCCGCTTCAACCCTATTGATTGATCCAATTATTTTTTTAGATCAAATCCCAAAAATCAAAATCAATTTCTCAAATTTCTTTTACTGTTCATCAAATCAAAATAAAGCCAATCAAAACAAATTAGTTACTGTTCACACGGTCATTTTGAACCCATGACTCACCTTGATCCATATCAACTATTTGACATTATTCATATTTGAAAATTAAGCCCAATGTTCATTTTCTTCAATATACATCCTTTTCAGCCTAAATATATTCGGGTACAGTTTATTAAAATCGAATGTGTCGATGATTCAACAAAGACAAAAGTCAAAATTAAACGAGTCAAATAAATCGAAATTTACTCTGGTTCAACTGATGCTCATAGATTGAATCAAAGTCAAAAGTTATATTGGAATCGTTCGATTTGTGCCTTACGTGTTTGACTGTCTTGAAATCAAGTTCGATTGTAGTTGTTTGGAGTCGTTCTTAGGTGGTTGCATTTGAAAATCGAACGAGTTTTTGATATGTTGAAATCTTTGAATGATATATTGGGATGTTGCCTGAGTCGAAGTTGAAATTGTATTCGGTTATGTTCAAGTCAAAATCGGTTTTGATGTATTGTGTTGATTTCAAATGTGACGAACGGATTGTGTATATTTAGAATCGTATTTTGACTGTGTTGGAATCGATTGGAATCAAATGGTGTTTACTGGGAGTCGATTGTATTGTGGTCAAGGGATGATGAAAATCGAAGGCTAGAAATTTCGACATGTGAAGGTAGTTCGAATTTGACTGAGTGGAATGGTTCGACTCGTGCATCTGGTGAGTTCGATATGCGAAGGCTTGGGTTGGAGTCAGTAATCGATGTCGAGGTCTTAGTATTGAAGGATTAAATGTTGATTTCGAAGGGGAAAGGCTTATTGATTTTGATTTTGATCAGGAAGACTTGATAACGAAGACCTGGAATCAAGCTTAGAATTCGATTTTGAAGGATATCGATGGATGGAAATTTGACTGGTGATTGTTTGTTTTGTATTGGAATATTCATCAGAGTATAAATCGAATGTGTTGAATGATCGAATCTAACAATTGGAACTTGCTTCGAAATTCACTTATGGAGCTTACAAATCGAATGTGTTGATATCGATGATTGAGTTAATTTTGTTTTCGAAATAATTGTCTTGATTTGGGTTGACAACCAAAAGCGAAGGATGTGTTTAGGAATTCGATTTTTGGGGTCTCACGGTTTTGATGTTGATGATAGCAAGTTCGTTTCCGAAGGGTTGTACACGGTTCGTTAACGAGAAGTGGTGTCGGTTCGTTAGCGATTGTTTGGAGTTCGTTATCGAGGGTTCATACAAGTGTTCGTTGTCGAGGTATTGTGACTGAAAGCGAACATACGCTTTCTGTTACAACGAAGTGAATGAAGAAAAGAATAGTTTCGAATGACACCTTTGCTCTTTTAACAAAATGGCAGAAAAGGTCCAAATTCGAATTGATGTAAAAAGTTTGTGAAGAATGAAGAAGTTTGCATTTAGTTCTTGTAGTTTCGAAATGTTGGCAGAAACTACCCAACTTCGAAATAGGACTAAATAATCTGAGAAATGGAGGAATTTACATTTTAGGCCCCTGCAGTTAATGCGATTAACGTTTTATACCCAGTTTTGCAATTGGGGTAAAGTTTCGCATCTTAGACTGTTTTTGGCGTAACGGGTTCCTAAAGAATTATGATATTGGAAGTTTTGACCCGGATTTTCGAAATTCTTGCAGCTCTCACCTAAAAGTCGAAATTTTTTATAAATTTAGAAAATTTTCATGATTGTTTTTCCATGCAAGTTTTTCGTGGTTTCATTTTTGGCACACATCAAGAGGGAGTTATGTGAAGATTATTCCTTGGGCGCTTCTCAACCTTAATGAGTTTTATAATCATTTTTTGATTATAAAAAGGGGGAGAATGAAGAGAGGGTATTCAAAGCTTCTCGGGTATTTATTTACGGATTTGAAGACCAGTATTACTTTGAGGGGGAGTTGGTCTTGATCGCGCAAGCTCGTTAGATATTGAAGCCGAGACATCTAATCCTAACTAGAGAGAAAATTGTAAAAGACCCACTTTGTATTTTCTTTGTAGATCTAATGAGAGCTTAAACCAGATTTATGCACTCCTTATGTTCATGATTCTTATAATGATTCACTAGATCATTTCATATTCCACATTTTTCATCATATTCAACACCACTACACTTGGAAAATTTTACGAAAAATGGCACTTGCCAGTGTATTCTAGGATTTACGGGGGTAGTGTCTTTAGTTGCAAAACTACTAAGGTCAATATACAAAAGTTTGTTACAAAAACAGTCATAATCAGAATTCATACCATATATGTCGCTATCCCGTAAGATGTGGTCTTGTAATACCTAATATTGGGCCCTTGAGGCAACAAACTCTCGGGTATGCTATTTCTTTAGCTTCATTAATCTCAAAGTCAACCTCGTTTGCCTTATAATTTTCAAAATAATTAAGGGGACTTTTGGCAGGATCTGAATTTTTATTATATTGTTTGGTTGGAACCTCAGAAATGTTGTATGAATTATAAAAATGATAATTTTTACCCTTTTGAATTATTATTTTTTCTGAATTAAAATGTTTTTGTTTAGTAATTAACCGGACTAACCTCTTGAATATATATATATATATATATATATATATATATATATATATATATATATATATATATATATATATATATATATATATATATATATATAAACACTACACAAAATTCAAATTAAACAAATATCAAAATCAGACATAAATATTTAACAAATCTATCCAATTATAGCAATCAAAATTGCTTTGTTTTAGATGACATATGTAACGTCCCATTCACAACAAATTTTTTTATTAAGGTAAAACTTCCTAATTATGAAACCATTTTAAGAAAAACTATTTATTCTGAATTACATTTATCGAAATCAGAGTAATATAAATAATGCGGAATCCTCAATGCTATTGATGCATGTGTACATTTTCGCCTTCGCCTCCCCACGATCACCGATATAACCTGAAACATAAACAACTGGGTAAGCACAAAGTTTAGTGATATTTACCTAAAATACCTCATACAACAAACATACTAGCATGCACATCGAGTCCAGAGTCATCAGATTGGATTACCCTGGTCCAATCAGTTGTCAGACTGGAATGCCAACATGCAACGGGTCCAATCAATTATCGGACTGGAATACCCAAGGTTTGTTGGCCTGCCGCCTCAACCCAACCGCTCGTCCCGAGCCTCCGTGCCTACGGATTGCAGCCGACCCACATTAGGTATCTTGGCCTACAACACACAAACAAACAAGGAATAAGCAGGAAAGCCTAGATCAAGATACCCTATGTTATTTTACATGACCACGTACCGTCCTTAAGACACTCCACTAGACAATAACTTGCTTACTGGTAATCTAACCAGTATACCACTACTAATGTATCCTATCACACCAAGAGATATATATATATATATATATATATATATATATACACACATATAATTCTAGCAAATCACTATTGTTGGAATAGTGTCTAAGGCTGCAACTATATTAGACAAGTATTTGACCCGATTGTGCATGGTCCTTTTGGGTTGCCTTCACCATAGCAACTTGATAGGATGATTTATTATGAGAGAATAGATATTATTAATATATTATGAGAATAATATAAGGAATAATAATATTGTTATTTGATTAATATAAGTCATAGATTAATTAGTATTAATTTGGTGACTTAAAGAGATTAATTAAATAAGAGTGTATAAACTGTCTGTAACGCCGAAAATTTCAAAACATCTTTTTTCATTTAAAAATAGTCGTTTAATTCTTAAAATACTTTTCTTAAAATCTCATTCATAACCGAATTACAAAACGTAACTCCATTTTCACTTGCATAATAAACTAGGATCCTCAAAACATGACTCTTTCTCTGGTGTGTACAATCGAGCCGTTGCCGTCTCGTGATCCTGAGAGAAACCTGAAACACATAACACAAAACACTGTAAGCACGAAGCTTAGTGAGTTCCCCAAAATACCACACATACACATATTAGCCACTCGAGGCTATAACTCTGTGGGTCCGTGGACCCTACTCTATGAACCCTCTGGTTCTAACTCTGGGAACCTTCCGGTTCTAACTCTGTAAACATGCACAGCATAAATCACATAGAAATAATGCAGTACAACACATAGCATACAAATACTCTGTCACATAACTCTGGTTACCTACTCAAGGTAAAGTATAGTGAGAAGACTCACCTCGCGTATCTCGATAACTCGCAAATCCCGGAAATCACTCACGCTTGATCCTCCGAGCTATAATCCTCCTATAACACAATATATCTCTAATTAACACTTTCACAACTAAGGTTGAATACCCCTATCAAGTCAACACTGGTCAACTCTGGTCAACGGTCAACGGTCAACTTTGACCAGACTCGGCGAGTGTACTAGAGCGACTCGGCAAGTCTATACGTGTTCACTAACTTCCTAGGATCCTCTCTTGACACGTCGAGTACTTCCCTGACTCGACGAGTTCCACCTGGCATGAATCGCGGGGCCACCACGACTCAACTCGCCGAGTCTCAAGAACAACTCGGCGAGTTCCAGCTTGACTCAGTCCACCTGTCAACCCTCTCTGACTCTCCCTGACTCACTGAGCCAACCCTTAACTCGGTAAGACTACTCACTGAGTGGTTATGGACAATCTTCATGCTACTCGCCGAGTCTGTTCTTCGGACTCGGCGAGTCTAAGCCATGCATGAACTCAAACTCACTCCTGAGGTCAGATCCGTTCTAGTAACTCATAGATCCAGTCCTTCCAAGCACATTTATCACGTAAAGTTACAATCTTGGTGCTCATGCAAAGGTCCAAAGGCTTTATTTGATGATATGGTCTCTAGAATGCTATTCTAAGCTCATGGCCTCCATTAACACTCATAAAGCTTGAGGGAAAAGAGTCTCTGGACCTCTTTGGGTCCATATCTAAAGCATCAACACAAAAAGAGGCCAATTACTCCATGAATCATTCCACAAATAAGCCCTAACTCTAAGATTTACACCAAGGGCTGAGAAAGGAACAAATGGTTACCTCAAATGAAGTCTCTGGACTCAGGAATCACTGGATTAGCACCTCCTTTGGTCTCCTCTTGCCTTGATCCTCTTCTATATGCAAAATCACCCACAAGTAATCAAGGATCTTCCTCTTTTCTCTCACAAAACGCTCAAGGACTCTTTTAGGGTTCTATCTGGGGTTGGTGGCCGCAAATGACGGCCATAAGCCCCTTTAAATAGGTCTCATACCCTAAAATTTAGGGTTTCATTAAACAGCGTGGACTCGCCAAGTCCACCTTTTGGACTCACCGAGTCCGGACGCGAACCCTTTCCCAAACCGCGATCATACTCGGCGAGTTTGAGCTCCAACTCACCGAGTCTCCTCACAAAACACCAAAATTAAGAAGAATAAATAATACCTGAGAATCCGGGCTGTTACAATTCTCCCCCACTAGAACTAGACTTCGCCCTCGAAGTCTCGCTCTGCAAATAACTCCGGATGCTGCTCACGCATCTCAAGCTCCGGCTCCCAAGTCATCTTGGACCCCTTACGATGCCACCACTGAACCAAAACCAAGGGTATCTCCTTTTTCCTCAGAACCTTGATTTTCCGATCTCTGATTGCCACTGGTCTCTCAGCATAATTCAGGCTCGCATCCACCGGAATATCCTCTAATGGAACCACTGCCGACTCATCGGCTATACCTTTCCTCAGTTGCGACGCATGAAAAGTGTCGTGAATCTGCCCCAACTCTGCTGGCAAATCCAAACGATAAGCTACCCGACCTACCCTCGCGATCACTCAGAATGGACCAATATATCGGGGCCCCAACTTGCCCCTCTTCCTGAATCGAATCACTCCTTTCCAAGGAGAGACCTTCAGGAGTACAAGGTCACCGACCAAAAATTCGAGCTCGGACCGGCGCCTGTCCGCATAACTCTTCTGGCGACTCTCAGCGGTCAACAACCTCTGCCTGACCTGCTGTATCTGCTCTGACGTCTGAAGCATAATCTCTGTACTTCCCATCACACGTTGCTCTACCTCTCCCCAGCAAATGGGGTCCAATACCCCCTTCCCTACAACAGCTCAAAGGGCGGCATACTGATGCACTAATGATGGTTGTTGTTGTAGGAAAACTCTGCCAAGGGCAAATACGGGCCACAATTTCCCCCCGAAATCTAATACACATGCCCGAAACATATCCTCGAGCGTCTGAGTCGCTCGCTCTCTCTGAAGTGTCCACAGACATCACCATGGTAAACTCTAGCTCATTTCTCATATTCATCTTCGATACCGAGCACCAGGTCAGCTTTTGGCCCCACAGCTGAACCCCCAAAGTCACACATAACATGATCCAAAACATTTCACTAACTTCCTCCCCGTGACCACTATCACAGCCCAGTGACACGCAAGTCACGAAATTCCCTTCTTCTCATAAAAAATACAATCCAATCGAAGATCGACTCAGCTCTAACCTCTGGCGTCTGCTGCGCATATTCTCCCACGCGCCTCGCTGACCCTCCCGACAGAGACGGAGACCCCAGTCTCGCCCCGGTTTAACCACTAGGATTCCAAAAACTCAACACTAGGGCTACTCAAGACTAAAGCTCTTCTGCGTCATGCACTTATCGGAGAACACTCCATCATCACACTCTCTTGCCATCTAGTGGGTACTATGGCTTCCCACAACATTACGACAGCCTCTGACTAGTGAGTACTACGGCTCCCCGTAGTATCACAACGCCAACTAACTAGTGAGTACTACGGCTCTCCGTAGTACCACGACTCCCTCCCTCTTACTTGTGAGTACTACGGCTCCCCGTAGCATCACAACACCCTCTAGCTGGTAAATACTACGGCTCCTCGTAGCATCACTACTCTGTCTCTCTCTGACTTGTGAGTACTACGGCTCCCCGTAGCATCATCCTATACTCTCATTCTCATTACAACGCCACACTATGTTCACTAACTCATGCACCGAAGTCTATCATAGATAGTTACACACACACACTTGCCCCGATATGCATTACAGACTCTGGCGGCAACCGCCATAACACAGAACCTACCTCTGTGGAGATCCACTTCCTTAAATAATCCCTATTGATGACAATACACGAAGGGGTCCCACTGGAACCCTGGATTCATGATACATCACTAGTCATCTTAAACCCAAGACTCTAAATATCTCTGAAATCGGGACGCTATACGCGGAAACCACGGAACACCCTAACAAAGCATCACAATGTCCTGCCTCTACCACTGATTCCCTTACTCCCAGCACCATACACATACAACAATACATTTCCTCTGAATCCCATAATAATTTCCTATTTCACTCAATGCGCAACTTCAGTGCAGCCAAACACTCAATTGGAATACAAGGAAGGCGCTAACCCTTCAGAACACACTAATGATCCTCTAAAACCCTTTCCACAAATGCTCAAAATCTAAGCAAGAATACACATCCCAGCCCGAGAGTTGGCTACTCGACAATCTTCTACCCATGTCTCAACCCAGAAGTTCTCAACTGCCCATACCATCATTACGAGTCTTCCACTTGAAACGACTCTGACCACTACCAGATTCCTGACCATTGACCACCCGTCGTGGAGACACCCATCCTTCTTTCAGACATATACCACATGCATTATCTCGCCCTGCACCTTTCCTTGATCACCAATGACCTTGATCTCATGAATTCAAGCCGCAGGTTTCTGCATCCAACCCCTAACCGCTCTTGCACAAATCTCTGGTTCTCTCAATAAACCACCCGGTTCTCCCCCACTTAGGGTTCGAACCATCACTATCTGACACATCAACAACCTCACGAACTATTTTCACCAGCAATAACGCACCTGCCCCTGGAAACTGCTACGCAACGCCCGATAATCCCCTTTAAGGAAATCAATCGATCTCATAACTCTGAACCTCAGATGAAATCCTCAAGAACTTCTCGTCACGACTGCCTCTAGTCATTCCAAGTCTCGTACCAATCCAATACCAAACAACTCAACTGTCCAATAACATCACTGACTCATAGACTGGACCACGAAATCATCATATTCCCCCACTTCGACTCATCAACCGACGTTCCAACACATGGATCATCCCAAGAACAGGGACCCACTCCCATATTCAATACCCAACATAGATAGAAAAACCACTGCACTGATTAACTCGACTGGACTCCCCACTGATACCTCTACAATACGCCCTACTATACTCAAATAGGTGTAACGTGGTCCTCGACTATCTCAGTCCCAACTGACTATCTGCTCATGGTAAATCACTGTCTCGCAGCACACATGCTACCTGATACCCTGATGGAAAATCATCATCAATGATAACTTGCAGGGTTTTACCCCCAAACCCGAAACATAAACATCAGGCCTCTCATGTTCCGCACACGAACATAAATAGCACCACTCATGTCATAGAAGGTGACATCTCCTCTATCGACTGATTGCTCAACTCATACCGAAATTCTCCCCTCCCTCTAACTCCTTACCAAAATACTCTGATATGCTCTCGACCTCCCTCTCAAGGGACACCTCTTCGAACTCAATCATGGCCCACAGGCCTAAAACCCATAGCGTCCAATCTCTACTTCATCAATCGTGACCGGATAACCGGAGAACCACAAGCATCATTCACTACGAACCATGGTACTCATCCCATGACATCTCTTCTCAATATGCTCCGGTGTATGGTACCCGAACCATAGCATCACTCCTCCATCTGCTCCGATGTATGGTACTCGAACCATAACATCATTCCTTCATCCGCTCCCATTTATGGTACTCGAACCATAACTTTACTCCTCGATCCGCTCCGATGTATGGTACTCGAACCATAACATCACTCCTCAATCCGCTCCGATGTATGGTACTCGAACCATAACATCACTCCTCAATCTGCTCTGATGTATGGTACTCGAAACATAACATCACTCCTCAATCCGCTCCGATGTATGGTACTCGAATCATAACATCACTCCTTAATCTGCTCCGATGTATGGTACTCGAACCATAACATCACTTCTCAATCCGCTCCGATGTATGGTACTCGAACCATAACATCACTCCGCAACCCGCTCCGATGTATGGTACTCGAACCATAACATCACTCCTCAATCTGCTCCGATGTATGGTACTCGAACCATAACATCACTTCTCAATCCGCTCCGATGTATGGTACTCGAACCATACCATCACTCCTCAATCTGCTCCGATGTATAGTACTCGAACCATAACATCACTCCTCAGTATGCTTCGATGTATGGTACTCGAACCATAACATCACTCTTCCATCCGCTCATTAGAACCTTCAGAATACTCCCTGTATCAAGTATGGGTCCTCTGCTTTCAGTAGTACGGGCCCATACTACTTGCCACATCTACCCATACTTTCCACACGGACTATCCCAGAGCTCCTAAGTAGCTACTCGACCTTCTCGTTCACCAATTCCGTCGCGCGCTCGCTCCCCAGCGAAATTCTCTACTCTGCTAGCGCACTCATCTGGCTAAGGTTACTCCCTAGGCTCTTCCTAGATTCCCACACTTCTCTGCCATCAGCTGCTGAAGAGATCCTAATGATGTCAGCCATCTACCTCCTGAATATCTTCATATTCACTTGGTAGCTGACTCCCATCATCGAGAGTTCCACAAAGCACGAAGCAAGCAACATTCGAGCATCGAAGAATATATATGACTCACTCTAGGTGATAACTCCGCTTGCTCTGCTCATCCTCGAAAGTACCACCGAACTCTGCAACTCTTCCCCTCGCGGGTTCTAACTATTCTTTCTCTAAGTACCACGGTACTTATCTAGGTATCTCCCGTAGATTACTCCTCTACTCAAATCCCCTAAAGGATTCCAACTAAATATTCTCACTCATCACATACTCAAAAGCACATCGCATATAACAGCAATCCCTAGGCTAAGGCATCACAAATCAAGCCACTCTAGTCCTAAGATATGAAATACCTAGCCTGTCTCTAGCATGCAATAATATCTCATAAAGTGCATCATAAATATCTCATGACACAAAAGTAAGGGTATTTTGGGAAATCACCGTTCGGGCTCTGGCTGATTGCACACACTGCTCTTTCTCGCTTTCTCTTTGAACTCTTATTCGCTTTAGAAAATTATTTCTTTGAAAACTTTTCTTACTTCCTCAGTTTGAGTCCAGATTTACCCGAAGGCGCATCCGAATCCCTCAAACCAAGGCTGTGATACCAACTTGTAACGCCAAAAATTTCAAAACAATTTTTTTCATTTAAAAACAGTCGTTTAATTCTTAAAATACTTTGCTTAAAATCTCATTCATAACCGAATTACAAAACCTAACTCCATTTTCACTTGCATAATAAACCAGGATCCTCAAAACATGACTCTTTCTCTGGTGTGTACAATCGAGTCGTTGCCGTCTCGTGATCCTGAGAGAAACCTGAAACACATAATACAAAACACTGTAAGCACGAAGCTTAGTGAGTTCCCCAAAATACCACACATACACATATTAGCCACTCGAGGCTATAACTCTGTGGGTCCGTGGACCCTACTCTATGAACCCTCTGGTTCTAACTCTGGGAACCTTCCGGTTCTAACTCTGTAAACATGCACAGCATAAATCACATAGAAATAATGCAGTACAACACATAGCATACAAATACTCTGTCACATAACTCTGGTTACCTACTCAAGGTAAAGTATAGTGAGAAGACTCACCTCGCGTATCTCGATAACTCGCAAATCCCGGAAATCACTCACGCTTGATCCTCCGAGCTATAATCCTCCTATAACACAATATATCTCTAATTAACACTTTCACAACTAAGGTTGAATACCCCTATCAAGTCAACACTGGTCAACTCTGGTCAACGGTCAACGGTCAACTTTGACCAGACTCGGCGAGTGTACTAGAGCGACTCGGCAAGTCTATACGTGTTCATTAACTTCCTAGGATCCTCTCTTGACACGTCGAGTACTTCCCTGACTCGACGAGTTCCACCTGGCATGAATCGCGGGGCCACCACGACTCAACTCACCGAGTCTCAAGAACAACTCGGCGAGTTCCAGCTTGACTCAGTCCACCTGTCAACCCTCTCTGACTCTCCCTGACTCACTGAGTCAACCCTTAACTCGGTAAGACTACTCACTGAGTGGTTATGGACAATCTTCATGCTACTCGCCGAGTCTGTTCTTCGGACTCGGCGAGTCTAAGCCATGCATGAACTCAAACTCACTCCTGAGGTCAGATCCGTTCTTGTAACTCATAGATCCAGTCCTTCTAAGCACATTTATCACGTAAAGTTACAATCTTGGTGCTCATGCAAAGGTCCAAAGGCTTTATTTGATAATATGGTCTCTAGAATGCTATTCTAAGCTCATGGCCTCCATTAACACTCATAAAGCTTGAGGGAAAAGAGTCTCTGGACCTCTTTGGGTCCAGATCTAAAGCATCAACATAAAAAGAGGCCAATTACTCCATGAATCATTCCACAAATAAGCCCTAACTCTAAGATTTACACCAAGGGCTGAGAAAGGAACGAATGGTTACCTCAAATGAAGTCTCTAGACTCAGGAATCACTGGATTAGCACCTCCTTTGGTCTCCTCTTGCCTTGATCCTCTTCTATATGCAAAATCACCCACAAGTAATCAAGGATCTTCCTCTTTTCTCTCACAAAACGCTCAAGGACTCTTTTAGGGTTCTCTCTGGGGTTGGTGGCCGCAAATGACGGCCATAAGCCCCTTTAAATAGGTCTCATACCCTGAAATTGAGGGTTTCATTAAACAGCATGGACTCGCCGAGTCCGGACACGAACCCTTTCCCAAACCGCGATCATACTCGACGAGTTTGAGCTCCAACTCGCCGAGTCTCCTAACAAAACACCAAAATTAAGAAGAATAAATAATACCTGGGAATTCGGGCTGTTACACTGTCAATTGTTTGATAGTTACACTTTGGGCTGTAAATCCTTATTGGATAGAGGATGGACGAATTCTAGGGCTTGGGATAGCCTCAAATTCGTCCAAGGCTTATCTAAGGAAAGGATTTGGATTGCTTTAAGGAAAGATTATCCAACTAGGGTTTAAAGGTGAAACCCTAGGAGCCTGCAAGTATAAATAGACCCCTAGGACAAGGGAAATCGGCATCTCTTCTAAAGAAAGAAAACCCTGGCCGAATTTCTTGCCTAACCTCTCTCTCAAATCATCCTCCTTGCTAGTTGGTGTTTGTAAGCCATTAGAGGAGTGACAATTGTGACTCTAGAGTTCCAAGACAACAAGATCAAACAAGAGATTGAAAGGTAAACTTCTAGATCTGATTTTGTATTGTTCTTATACCTAATTAGTCATTAGAAGTCTTGGATTCAAAGCATGTTTAATTTGAGAAACCTAGATCCAAGCATTAGGGTTTTCATGTGCACATAGGATTGTTCATATGGCCAAAACCCATCAGTGGTATCAGAGCCTAGATTGGTTTCTATTAAATTTTTGCTTGTTTGTTTGAATCTTGCTTGAAAAATTCGATTTTTATGTTTCTGAGTCATGGACTCGGCGAGTCCCATAGTGGACTCGGCGAGTTGGCCTGACTCGGCGAGTCCAAGCGTCAGGAAGGGCCAGATTTGGGATTTTTTGATATTTCTCTTATGGAAACTTGCCTTTATCATATTAGATCAACCCTAATCCGATTTTTTGATATATATGACTATAATATTGATCTAATTAAAGATATTTATCAACTAATAAAATATTTAATTTCCTTATGTGAATAATTAATTAATTATTTTGATTAAATTGGTAATTATCTTGCAAGAAATCATTAAATAAATCAAATATGGATAATTATGGAATTAATTGTTAATTGAGATTATTTGTTATTTGATCCTCCATGTTTTAAATGTTTAAAACTTTTCCTCAAGTTTTGAAATTTATGTTTTATGATTAAAAGTTTTAATTTAGAAAATCTAAATTTCAAACCCTAGAATTTTACAAGTTTAAAATACAACCCTATACTAATATAATATTACAAGATATATATATATATATATATATATATATATATATATATATATATATATATATATATATATATATATATGTATGTATGTATGTATAACTAAAATGCTAGTCTTACCGTTAGTAGGCCTCATTCACGAAACCGGTCTATAAGGTGGGTATAAGGTTGCGGCCTATAAAATGGCGCTTAATGGGTGTACACTCACACCCACTGCTTGCTTGATCGGTGGAGGGTCGTTAGCCGAACGGGTAGGATAGGGCAACCTCATCCTCTCATTAAAAGTATAATAAGAAATATAAAGTAACTACATTTGTTTTAAATTTCCCAATCTTAGTTACTTTAGGAAAAGTGAATTGATGCGATCCCATGAAATTACACTTTTCACCCTTGCTAAGAAGTTAGTGGAGCGTGTGTGGTTTACCGGCACACTAATTGGTTCTAAGCAAAGGTGGCAAAGGGTGATTCATTGTTTATCATAGTTCGATGGAGCGTGTGTGGTTTACCGGCACATCGAATAGGTGATCGTTACTATGAAGGCACCATGTGAATTTGCATGGTAATTCACACCCGCTTTGTGATCCTCGGTATCCCAGTCACAAACAAGAGGGGCATATCGAGATTTAAACATGCCATTGAAATGTTTCAATGAATCTCATCTAAACCTAGGAATTCTCAAATTCATTTAGAACTTAAAGTTAGGTTTTCATGGTGGAGAATTAGTGAATCGTCATTCACTTACCTTCAAATTGTTTGCATGTTAGATTACGGCATCCCTTTTCTAATATGTGACTATTGTTGTTGGATCCTAGCCCTAATTTTTCTTATTGGGTGATAATTAGGGATTCATATTCTAATCTATCTTTGTCCTTTCTATTTGTAGATGCCGAACGCGAACAACGTTGCTGCTAGTTCTTTCACATTGATGAGCCTTTGTCAAAAGGTCACTTTCGATGGGACGAACTTTAGTGAATGGATAAGATACATTCGCACTATTGCTCGCTATGAGGATAAGGAGTATGTCCTCGATGAGAAGCTCGAGAAAATCAACCCTGAAATCGCTACTCCGGCTGAAATGACCACTTTTGAAACTCACGAGCGAGATGCAACGAAGGTACATTGCATCATGATAGCCACTATGAACTCCGAATTCCAAAAGTCCTATGAGGACATGTACCCATACGAGATGCATCAAGACTTATTGGAGAGATACCACCAAAACGCGAGACAAGAGCGTTATGAGATTTTCACTAACATGATTTCCGCTAAGATGGGTCATGGAGAGTCTCTTACCGTGCACCTGCAAAAGATGCAAAGGTATGTCAACTGTCTTCGCAAGTTGAATGTTGACTTTGGGGAAGACTTGGCGATCGACATGGTGCTTCACTCTTTGCCTCCAAGCTACAATCAATTTAGGATGACCTACCACATGAACAAAGAGGAGGTCACCCTAAGCAAACTCCAAGATCTCTTGAGGGTCGCTGAGAGCAACTTCAAGGACAAGTCTATTGCACTAACTCCCAATCCACCCGCTGCTCCTGTCTTGGCTATTGGACAAGGAAAGGGAAAGAAGAGGAAGGCTTCGCCTAAGAACTATCGCAAGGTTAAAGCCCGAGATGGTGCCTCTTCTAGTGGGACCAAAGTTGATCCTGCTAAGCCCTGCCCTAACCCAAAGGAGGCAGAGTGCCACCACTGCCACAAGATAGGACATTGGAAGAGAAGCTGCCCAGAGTACCTGCAAGCCATAGAGGAAGGAAATATCAAGCCGTCTTTCACAGGTATATACACAATTAATTCTAACGATTCATCTCATGCTATTTCTTGGGTTCTTGATACCGGTTGTGGTTACCACATTTGTTCTAATGTGCAGGGACTAAAAAGAAATAGGGATGTGGAACATGGAAGGATTAATCTAATCATGGGGAACAGAAGATCATCGCCTGTAATCAAGATTGGAGTATATTCTTTAGTGCTTAGGAATGGTTTAAGTTTAGATTTGAACAATTGTTGCTATTCGCCAGAAATGGCTAGAAACATCATTTCATTTCATGGTTTGTTTAGACAAGGTTTTAGATTTTCTTTTAATAATGAGAATGGTTCTATTTTGGCTTATCTAAATGGTGTCTATTATTTTGAAGCTATACCATGTAATGGAATATATGAAACTGTTATGATTGTTGATAACTTAGGAAATGATGTTTTAAAGATAGATTCTTCCAATAGTATGGATAGAGCATCCTTGTGGCATTGTCGTCTTGGACATGTCAACAAGAAGCGCATAGCCCAACTCCAAAAGGATGGAGTGTTGGAGTCATTCGAACTTAGGGAAGATGACACGTGCGAGTCTTGTTTACTTGGAAAGATGACTAAGTCACCCTTCACAAGTACATGTGAAAGGGGTGAGGGTCTATTGGACCTAATACATACCGATGTATGTGGACCGTTTAGATCAACCACGAAGGATGGGAACCGCTTCTACGTGACTTTACTGATGACTATAGTAGATATGGGTATATCTATTTAATCAAGCAAAAGTCAGAAACTTTTGAAAAGTTCAAAGAGTTCAAGAATGAAGTGGAGAATCAATTGGGCAGGAAAATCAAGATGCTTCGATCCGATCGAGGAGGAGAGTACCTAAGTCTTGAATTCCACGATTATCTCAAGGAGTGTGGAATAGTTTCACAATTGACGCCACCTAGGACACCACAATTGAATGGTGTGGCAGAAAGGCGTAATCGAACCTTGTTAGACATAGTTCGCTCTATGATGAGTCGTGCTTCACTATCAATCTCTTTTTGGGGGTATGCCTTAGAGACTGCCCCCCATATCCTTAACCGAGTCCCTACTAAGAAGGTTGCCAAAACACCTCA